>NC_056741.1:134986473-135088973 GCF_019279795.1 Protopterus annectens
ACACCTGTTGGAGACCACTAGAATAAAATCTCATCCAAAGGATAGCACGTCAAGAGAGCAGAACCATTCTTAATCATTCACTGCAATATCAGTACTGGAACACGAATCCAAGAACCTCAGGATAGAACCCATGGGCTAATGATTGTGCAGGCATCAAAGGAGATTAAACAACCTATTGAATCACTGATCCAACTAACACACTAACATATGGAATATTGTACAGTATTCCTAAATATATAACTTGGGATACATTATAACATATGGAATACCATATAGTATTAATAAATATGAAATCTGTGATGCAATATAACATATGGAATATTGTACAGTATACCTAAATATGGAACCTGTAATGCATTTTAACTATGGAATATCATGCAGTATTCCTAAATATATAACCTATGATATATTTTAACATATGGAATATCGTACAGTATTCCTAAATATATAACCCATGATGCATTTTAACATATGGAATATGGTAAAATATTCCAAAATATTTAACCCTAATATGTAACATGTGAGATGCATTTTAACATATGAAATATTGTAGCAGTAACCCACGCCTGGTTGTGGGTAATGCTGGATTTACCCACGGTTGGAGTGGTTTGGTCACGAGCAAAGGCCGAGTGGCCAAACAAAGACAACCGTGGGTAAATCCAGCATTACCCACACCCAGAAGTGGGTTATTGCTATTATACAATGACATTATTTAAGAAAAAAAAATTACTTTTCTTAAATAATGGCATTGTATAATGCCTCCTTGCTGCCCTTCCGCAACTGTGTGGTATTCTGTGGCAGTTCTGATGTACTGCGTATGCTTACGCAGTATGTCAGAGCTGTGGGCAAAAGCAACGGAGAAAGCAAGATCTCCGTTGCTCTTTACAAACTGTCTCGCTATGTTAAAGGAGTTTAACATAGCGAGACAGCTTTTAAAAAAAGCAACGGAGATAGGAAGATCTCAGTTACTTTTTTTAAAGCTGTCTCGCTGTGTTAAACCCATTTAACATATGAGACTTAAAAAGCAACGGAGATAGGAAGATCTCAGTTACTTTTTTTAAAGCTGTCTCGCTATGTTAAACTCGTTTAACATAGCAAGACAGTGTGTAAAAAGCAACGGAGATCTTGCGTTCTCCGTTGCTGTAAAATACGAGTTATACTAATGGAAAAAGTCCGGGTGACTGGACCTTTTTCCATTACTATAACTCTGATATACAATGTGCATGCTGACCAATCAGCGTGCGCATTTTGGAATATTAATGGGGGGTCAATTGTATAATGGACAGTATTCCTAAATATGTAACTTGTTATGCATTTTAATATATGGAATATTGGACAATATTCTTAAATATGTAACTTGTGATGCATTTTAATATATGGAATATTGTACAGTATTCCTAAATATATAACTTATGATGAATTTTAACATATGGAATATCATACAGTATTCCTAAATAATAATGTATGATTGAATTATAACATACGGAATGTTGTACAGTATTCCTAAATATAGAACCTGTGATGCATTTTAACTATGGAATATCATCCAGTATTCCTAAATATATAACGTGATGCATTTTAACGTATGGAACATGGCACAGTATTCCTAAATATTTAACTCTAAATATGTAACGGGTGATGCATTTAACATATGGAATATCGCACAGTATTCCTAAATATGTAACTTGTGATGCATTTCAAAATATGGAATATCTCACAATATTCTTAAATATGTAACTTGTGATACATTTTAATATATGGAATATCGTACAGTAATCCTAAATATGTAACTTGTGATGCATTTTAACATATGGAATGTCATACAGTATTCCTAAATACATAATGTGTGATGCATTTTAACATAAGAAATGTTGTACAGTATTCCTAAATATGTAACTTGTGATGCATTTTAATATCATACAGTATTCCTAAATAAATAACTTGTGATGCATTTTAACATATGGACTATTGTACAGTATTCTTAAATATGTAACTTGTGATGCATTTTAACATATGGAATATCATACAGTATTCCTGAATATATAACTCAGGATGAGGTTTAACATATGGGACATCCTACAATATTTCTAAATATATAATGTGTGATGCATTTGAACATAAGAAATATTGTACATTATTTCTAAGTATGTAACTTGTGATGCATTTTAATATTATACAGTATTCCTAAATAATTTGTAATACATTTTAACATATGAAGTATTGTACAGTATTCCTAAATATTTAGCCCTAAATATGCAATGTGTGATGTATTTTAACATATAGACTATCACACGGTGTTCCTGAATATATAAC
Source organism: Protopterus annectens (assembly GCF_019279795.1). NCBI lineage: Eukaryota > Metazoa > Chordata > Ceratodontiformes > Protopteridae > Protopterus > Protopterus annectens. The sequence continues at coordinate 134,988,787 of NC_056741.1, forward strand.
CTGTGATGCATTTTAACATATAGACTATCACACTGTGTTCCTGAATATATAACTTGTGATGCATTTTAATATATGGAATATTGTATTGTATTCCTAAACATATAACGTGATGAATTTTAACATATGGAATATTGTATAATAATCCTAAATATATAACTTGTGATGCATTTTAACATATAGACTATCACACAGTGTTCCTGAATATATAAATTGTGATGCATTTTAACATATGGAATATTGTATACTATTCCTAAATATGTAACGTGATGCATTTTAACATATAGAATATCATGTGGTGTTCCTAAATATATAACTTGTGATGCATTTTGTATATGGAGGGTACACATCAATGTAGGTTTTAAGCTACCCTGGAATGACAGCCCAAAAATGAAAAAAAGAAAAAGAATTTTCATCACAAAATACAAATTGTGAACAGAAGCTTAAAAATTATGTAGTAAAATGTTATTTTTTAAATATTTTTGCCCCCTAGTTGACCATAGACTACTTCCAGGAGTTTCAACTAATTCATTAGGCTATGGAAATTGACAAGCTACCTGCAAACTTCCCATGTTTGGAGCTGATCAGGAAATCAAGGCACTCCAGACCCGTATCATATTGCTGTTGAGGAGGATTTTCTGGTATACCCTAAATGTTCTCCCCCATGTGCATAACCTATAAGATCTGTTATGCCATTTGTTAGCCCAGATATGAATAACAGTTCTGGAATTGCTGTAGCTGCCCTCCCATGCAGGGACTATGCCATTTGTTACTTAGATATAAACAACAGGTTCAGGACTGCTGTAGCTGATGAGCAGTTATTATCCCTCCATCCCATCATTTTCAGCCTACCTGCTGATGGTCATGGCAGCAACATATTAAGTGCTCGGGTCTATATTATATTTTCGAACGTTTAAAAGTTCGAATACCATATGGTCGACACCATATGTTCGAACTTTTAAATGTTCGAAAATAACAAACAAGACAAAAAAACAGTTAAAAAAACTACCTGAAAGGGTTAGGCAAGGGGGCACGCCCGCCTGTGCCTACCACACCCCCCACTCTTTAAATATACCAACTACGAGTTTGCACTACAGTGCACACAATGGAAAATTTCCATTTCCGCTCTGTACGGAGATCTCCGTAGAAAAGTTCGAACATTTACATATTGGATCATATGGTGTCTGCCATATGACGTTCGAACATGTAAATGTTATATCACATAATATAGACCCAAGTACACTAGGGAGCATAGCCCTTATTTGGGATGTAAATTTTAGCTCCTCTGCTGAGATCTAGATAACTGTCAAAACAGTTTAGTTTCCCAAGTTTGCCCTGTGGCAAGGTGTGGGGGTACAGCTACAGGTGGAGCTTCAGAGATGGTGTAATGAACCACCTTAACTGGCTCTTCTGAGCTTCAGTCAGCAGTAATGTCTCCTCCAGAAGTCTCCTAACAAATAACGTAGATATGCTGTCACAGACGGTGAGACAATCAGCCTGTGAATAAACCCCATTTCATACAGTTCTTCTTGCAGGCTTATCTTTTCACCTATTACTCAAAGCTGATGGTCAGACAACATAAACAGAAAAAGTACAGATTTACTAGCAAAATGAGATTTTTGTCTGTGGGTTGGATCTGTCTTCACTATCACAACATGGAGAAGTTCTTGCAAAACTGCTCATGTAGCTCAGTTAACAACCCAACTGCATGTTTCTAGTTATCACTAAAGAAGAGAAAATAATGTCCTCAGACTACCTCATGAGGACAGGCTGTTTTCCTTTTATATGAAAGAAACAAGTCATTAATTTTCAACACAGTAGCAAAGATATAGATGATAAGCTGTTAATTTACTTTTCTGTCATATCGCACTCAGCAGTGAATCACTCAAATATGCCATGACAATGACAGTCAGGCATGACCAGCAGGATAACATTGCACATCAAATCCGGGTGCCACCTTCAGTCCTGTTGTGCAGCACTGAATCCCTGTTTTCACATGGAATTATTTCATACTTGCTGTAATGTTAGTGTTGTTTCATTAAGCAAAGCTACAGCCTATGCCCAGCTCTATGTAGCACACTGCCCTACAGAACACTACTTAATGAATTAGCTACTTATTTTGTTAAGCATTTAGTTAAAAATGATTTAAATCCACAAGATGTGCCTATAATCCTGCAACAAAAAGAACACCTTTTCCCATAACAGACATAGCTGCAGCTAAGAGAGTGCTCTTTTAGCAGAAAAGTGCATTTGTAACTACTAGGATTTCAGTTAACAACGCTAACCTTTGGACTTATTTGAGGCACTTTGTTATTCAGGTATCTGAACAATTTTATCAGAAGTGGTATGGAGTTTCTTTCCACTTGTTCTCCCCATTAACAAACTTGACTGTTAGTACTAATGCGTTTCCCCAGCTCCAACTGTTTCCCCTGAGATTCTTGAAAAATAGTGGAGGATAATTTTTTGGGGTTATAAACCTTACACAGGTCTATGGCCTTTTGTTTTGACAATCTTGAAAGTAAGTTGGAATGTCTTTATTTATAGTCTGCATCCTGAAACAGTCTACTCAATGTAGTCTGCCTGCATGTGTGTGTGTGTGTGTGTGTGTGTGTGTGTGTGTGTGCACATCTGCATGCATATGTGTGTGTGTCTGTGTCTGTGTGTGTGTGTTTGTGTTATACAGACACATACATTCACTCTAATTTCTAGGGTATTGCATACTTTTTGATTATATTATACCGGCTTCTCACATTAAAAAGACATTTCACTCATTCAAACTAAATTTACATAGCTTATGTAGCTATAAGCTCACCAGTGGTTTTGCTGAACTAATACTTGTACATCTTATTTACTTTGCTTTCAGTAAAGGAACTAAAGCCAGTTTAGTTGGTAGGGCCATACTGATTATATGTAGGTCAGTATATGTGGGCATAGCTGCCTGCACTGTTTTCTATCAGTCACTGCCCATAAATGCGTGCATAGAATGGATTCTTATATCTACTATCTAATAACCTTTCCATCTGTTTTGCAAAAAAAACTTTGCAGCTCTAGTACTTGGTATCTCATTAACATGTATACATGACAGACATGTTCAAGTAATTCTTTCCCTACATGCCTTAACCGATAGTTTACATCTTGCAGCTTGTCAAAGACTTCATAAGGTTTTTGCCACTCGGCAAGGAGCTTATTCTGACAAGTAGTTACCAGAACCAAGACCCACTCATCTACTTGGAAGTTGCTCTTCTGAGCATTCCTATTATACACCCCTTGATGACCAGCTATTATTGGTGGCCACAGGTTAGTGTTACCACCTCACAGCAAGAGGTTCTCCAGTTTGATCCTTGGCTGGGGTGCCTTCTGTGCGGAGTCTGCATGTCCTCCCTGTGGTTGTGTAGATTTCCTCCGGGTGCTCTGGTTTCCTCCCACATCCCAAAGACATGCTGTAGGTGGATTGGACTCTCTAAATTGGCCCTAGGTGTGAGTGGGTGCCTTCTGTGGAAGGTTGGGTGCCAGGCTGGCAACTCAACACCGTAAAAGCTCTGCTGCCAATCATGAGCGGACACGTGATCTGCTGTGGTGACCCCTAACTGGGAAAAAGCTGGAAGAAGATGACTAGCCATTATTTTTACCGAATAAAGATCTGAAAGGGATCTTCTACTCTTCCCAAGTTTCCTTTGCTATATCCAGCAGAGCCATAGGGTGTCTACCATACAAGAACTCAAACAGACTAAATTGTATGGAGGTTTGTGGTATCTTTCTCATGTAGAACCTCAAGTAAGGCAGTAGCTTTTTTCCGGGTCTGTATTACCAGATTGAGATGTTATAACATTGAATGCTAAAACATTGATACATAAAGATATATTTTGTATAAATGACAAATTTCAAAACATCGAAGTACAATAGTTGGCCAACATTGCAAAGCTGGATTGCTGGTGAAGAATATAAAAAACTGAATATCACCTGTTCACACTGCAGTTGGTTAGGTTTGGCCATCTATGACATTTCAATATGGCAGTTTTCACTGTAAAGGTATTTTGGCATTTAGACAGTTCACTCTTTATGTGTCTATGTTTGAGCATTTGAAGATTTAACATTTCCAGCTGGTAATATAGACCCCTTTTTCAATTATGTTTTTCCATTGGTCTCCACAGCATTTCTTAGCATGTACTTCAAGGTTCTTTTGAAAATTCACACTAAATAGTTGGTTTGGGGATGGCAAACAGAAGTTCTGAGTTGCTTTGCCTGAAAACTGACAGAGGTTCCTCATAATCTTTGACATAAATGCAGTCTTTTGGTCTGTCAAGCTCTCCTTGGGTATAACAGCTAGCGAGAACAGTAACATTAACTCTGTAACAATGGTCTTAAATCTGACATTTCTGAGGGAATTATCTCAAGAAATGAGGTCTCATAATCTAGGATCACCAGGACTTGTTTCCAGTGTAGTACTTGATTAGCAAATTAAGTTTTTTTCTATCAAAAGGCATCTCAGTTATGGGCATCAGGGCTAAAGAATTCTTGAATCCTGATTTTAGTGCTGTCTTTTGTCAGAACTCACTTAAGGGTCTTAACCTCCAACTAAACCATTAAGAAATTCAGGTGACTTACTAAGAGTTCAGACAGATTTGGGCTTCACTCATTAGTTGTATCTCAAGAGGTGGACAGCTAAGTGTCTTCTCCCACTAAGGCAGGCATCAGGACATCTGTGTCCAACTCCTGTGCAAGGAAGGGTAGCACAGTCTATTGCTCCAAGGATTTATCTCTTTTATTTTATGTTGGAAGACTTATCTGTTTGGGAGAGAATGCCTTGTTCTTAACCCACTCTTGTTTCACCCTCTCTTAAAGTTTCTTCTGTGAGATTTAGGCTCATTTGTAACCATCTCCTCTACTCCTTGGGAATCCTTATTTTCTCTAGGCTTCTTTTAAGTTTCTCCCTCAACTGTGGGTTCTGGGACTTTATCTCCACCTTGGATAAGTTTCTGCACAGCATGGTCTTTTTGTGTCCTACAGTAACTGTAGGTTGCATGCAACCATTCATTAGGTTTTATACTGGGATGGCTGATGGGGATATCTGTCCCTTGTAGGACTACAGGGTATCTTGGCCTCACTTTGGTAGTGGAGCAGTGCCAGGTCCATTAGAGTTGTCGTCCCTGTCCTCCCACTCTGTCTACAAATCTTTGAAGACGGGGAAAGTCTTTCTTTAAAGTTACATTACATAACTAGTGTGTGGTATACATCAGTACATCTACTGAATAAAAATAAATGCACATTTTAAGGATGCTGGTTAATTTCTGTAGCTTTGGTACAATTCTGTATCCTAAAGCTATAATGCATTTGTATATTTATTTATTTATTGCATTTGTTAACCGGGAAGGTCTACTGGGCCTAAGTGAGCCCATTTTCAGTAGAGGCCTGGGGAGAAAAGCTCCACATAGCATTAATAGTACATACTAGAAAAACCACAATATACAGTGTATATGCAGTCTCAATGCATGGAAATAAATATTAAACACAATGGTACAAGCTATTTACAAACATTACACATCACCACTGTATACAATTTGATCATTGAGGATGGAGTTAGTCAGGTAGGGTAGCAGCTTTGTTTGTTACTTGGAGTTTTGTAAGTATAAGCAGTTGAATTCAGCAAGTCAGAGAGAGCTCCTAAGTAGTGATATTTTAGAGGGATATAGTAGTGGATCAGGTGTTAGGAGGTATTTTGGCACAAGTACATTGCCATAGAGAAGAGTGGTGTGATCTAAGAGACTTCTTAAAGAGAGTAGGATTACTGATAGAAGGTGGGATGGCATCCCATAGTTCTGAAACAGTAAAAGAGTACAGCATTTGATCAGCTGCAAGGTTTCGTTTTTCAACTTTCAGCATCATTGTGTTTTTGGATCTTAGTGGCCAGTTAGGGTGTTATGTAGTCAATAAGGAGGAGAGGGAGGGGCATGTTGGTTTGTATATGAGTTTATGTGCAGTGCTTAATGAATAAGTGAGGTAGAGTGGGAGTGCAAGCATTTTCTTAAGCTAACATGCTGTAGTTCAGACTGAGCTTTACTTCTGCTCTTTCTCTCATAACTGCATTTTAACTTACTTGCGCCATCTTTTTAGCCTAAATTTGCATTAAACATTATGCAGTTGCTTTTCTTTGCTTACTTTAGCTGGTTATGCATTTTGCTCTTGTTACTATGTAACTGTCAGCATGTATTGAATGTGTTATTGAGCTACTTTATATATGATATTTGCCAATTCAGATCAGGAGGTGGTTGAAAAGAGTCCTATACCAGCCTAAAATCCTGGTAAGCAAACTTTAAATAAACAAATAAATACATACATAAAATAATTAAATCATAAATAATATAATGTACCAGGGCCATCATGTCTTTCTGAAGTAGGACTGAATTAGTAAATTGAATGGTGGGGTAGTACATTATCTCCCCAATGTATATAGACTGCCTGTATGAATCTGGGAAGAGGGTCTTTTTCTTGCATACATATTGAGTTTTACAAAAGTGACCATGCTGCCTGAATCTAAGGGCCCCTGTAGTTCCTACCTAGTCACTCTATTATGCAGCTCATTAGCTTTGCAGTAGCACAACAGCAGAATGTAATTCCCAAAAGCCTTGTCATATTCCTTAGCCTCACCAGCTCTTCCTACATTCCTGGCTGTTCGAGTGGTATTAATACTTTACATTTTCTATAGTATTTTGCAGTGTGCCCTAATTTCCCATATTTGAAGTATAAGTAAGTAGATGTGCTTCCCTTTTGTTTGGTACCAGCTTTGCCAGCCTAAGATCTTTCCCTAAATACTTTTTCATAACATAATGCTCTCTGTACCAGTATCATAAAACTGCTTTGAGATTCAGCTTGACATACCCATTGTCTTACAGTGGCTGCAAATACCCTTTAAACTATATCACTAAAGTTTCTAGCATGGTCTCTTTACTATGGAGACCATCAGGGTCTAACCAACATTTTGCTATATGCACTAACTCAAACAACAGGGATCTCACCTATTTGGATCTAGAAAGAGGCCACTCATGAAGCTTCTGGATTTGGATCTCTGAACAGAACCCAGTCCTTTTCAACAGACTTATGACTTTGCTGAATTTGCCATACTCTGTATTGGGAATGTTTATATATTAAAAAAAAATCTCCTTGTGTTCTGACTGAGTGTGCTTCTCAGCTAAGTATATTTTTTGGCACTTTTAATTGTTCAGAGTTGAATAAAACAACAATTTGGATTTAGTTCAGAATACATTTTAAATTGCATTTATTTAAACTGTATTTGCTTTAATACTGCTACACATTCAAGTGTGCTAGCTTGCACTGTACTTGAATTGTTTTTAGTGCTGTTTTAGCTGTTTCTGCATTTGCCTTAACTAGTCTAGTCCAGATACAAATTTGCTGTATCCAGGACTGTTTGTAAGCTTCTGAGCAGTGCCAAAGTTTGCTCTTCAATTTTTCCCTTAGATCTGCCAGCTCACTCCTCTCCTGCACTTTTACTAGCTTATTAGTGTAGCACTTTACCAGACTTCCTGTAGCAATTATTGTAGCACACAAAAGTGCTACCCGCACTAAATGTTCTACAAGGAAACAGCTCCAGTACTTATTATTAATGCCCACCCCTCTAGGCATGTCTAAAGGTCAGTTCCCTGTGCTTTCTCCTATTAACCTGGTGAACTTTGGCATCCTGAGGCAATGTAGCAACTGTCTAATGTACACTGTTAACCCTCTCCTCTTACCTCACAACACTCAGACTTGGGAGAGATGCATTATATATCCAGACTTGGGAGAGATGCATTATATATCCAAATTGGAAACCACACACTGTCCAGCCAAGACCGGAATAGCTGGTCAAGAGGAGAAGGTCAACACTTGCACCACACCACATGGAACACACAGCCCTGCAGAACACACACCAGCACTGCCTTCACATAAAAACACAAACCACACACCCACCTTCATGAAGGGTCTCAATAAAAATATACCCAAACAGCAGAGACCTCCAAGGCAGAAATGCACTCGAACACCACAACACTAATCATGAGACACATAACTCTCCTAAACTGTGTGCCACTCAACCAAAGCCCCTAAGGCAAAACAGCATGCCCAACACACTAGTCATAGGTGACATGATAGTGAGGCACACTGATGTCCCACTCACTAGGTTGAATAAGGAGAAAGTAACAGACAGCTGTCTGTCAGGTGCCAGGATCCACCACATAATGCATGCATTCATGTCCCTCAACAACAGGTACAAATATGACTCTGTCATTGTACATGTGGGTGTGAATGACCTGAACCACATGAAAAGCGACATGGAGGAAGTCTTGGATTATGTAGCCCAGGTGGGTATGACCATAGCCCTAAGCAGCATCACCCAGAATGATACCATAGTACAAGCAGAAAATGATTGATTTCAACAATTGGCTAAGTTTCTGGTGTCATTCTAATGGGATCTAGTAACTGTCTGCCTGGGATGACATGATTGACAGACCTCAATGCTTTGCTAGAGATGGCCTGCATCTGTCACTCCTGGGTGAATACTGGTCAAGGCTTTTTCCACTCATACAGTGCCTTTTTTAGGCGGTGTTCCAAAGACCAAATTACCACCATAACAGCTACAAAAAATGCAATATGAGGGTCATGCTGCTCATCGCTAGAAGTCTAAATCTCAAAATGCACTCGCTTGAAGCACTCCTTAAAATGGAGAACATCTACATTTGTGCTGTAACAGAGACCTGGTTCAAGGCAGCAGAAAGCACCCCTGCACTACCAGGCTATAACTCATTCCACACCTTTTGGCCCCAGAGCTTGGTGGTTCCATATTCATAAAGGATGCGTGTACCTCCAGACTGGTAGCCCAACATAACGCATCTGAGATACTTCAGGTGCAGCTAACATTGGGTAAGACAGTGATTCAGGTCGTAGCCTGCTATATAGGACCCTAAATATATCCCAAGACTCACACTCCATGTTCCTAAGCACCCTGGAGAATATTAGGGTCCAGCCTAACACTCTCATACTGGGCGACTTCAACTACCCCTCCATTAACTGGGAAAAGTACTCATGTACCAATACACCTGCCCAACACTTCCAGGAATTCATTAATTCCAATGCCCTGGACCAGCTCATTCTTACCCCCACTAGAGGTAGCAACATCCTTGACCTGGTCATTACTAACAAGGGCAACCATTGCTCTACACCAGTAGACAACTCCGCCCTGATTACATCTGACCACAAACTAATCATCTTGGAAATCCACATCCCTCCCACCCCCCCACCCCACACAAAGGTAGCCACCATGAAAAACTTCTCCATAGCTAACTTCAGGCTCCTAAAAATAGAGGTGGTTAACTTCATGGCACCCATGCAAATGGAGAATAGTTGCATGACTGCCGAATCATACAACAATGCACTGTATCAACACGTACACAAATGCATGGATCTTGCCATACCCAATAGAACCAAGACACTCTCCTCAAAAAAAGGAGGCCAATCTGGTGGTCCTCTGCCATAAACAAACTCTACAACAGAAGGAGGAAACTGAGGCAGAATCAGGTGAAATCCCAAGACTGGAAAAACTCCCTTATCAGCCTCAACACAAGGGTGAGATCCCTCATCATATCCTCTAAAGCTAGCTATGAAAACAAAATTGCAGCAGATAGTAAAGACAACCACAAGGTCTTCTATACTTATGGAAAGGATCTCCACGGCAATACCCAGATTTGCTCTGAGCTACTGTACAATGCTACCTCTTATACCAAGCCAACAGATATTGCCAATATACTGGCTGATAGATTCAGTGCCAACTTTATTTATTTACATTTGTTGACTGTGAGTGTCCGACTGGACGTAGGTCCATTTTCAGCGGAGGCCCGGGGAGAAAAGCTCCACAGTTAAAATATACAGACAGTAGTTACATTGGATTTACATAGCAATTAACAATTTGATCACCATAGCAATTAACAATTACAAACATAGTTACAGATGAACATAGTACATCAGCAGACAACTAGAATTGTTATCTGCGAAGTACATAACAGGCATTAACAATTGTTACAATATGAAGTTCCTGCTGTATAATAAGTAGTTAGGCTTATGAGCATCCAAGCTTGCTATAATCGAGGTAGTTAGTGGGGTGGAAAGAAAGGTAGTGGGTGGATGGGGTGGGTGATATTAGAGGGGTAGTTGCAAGGCCATAGCCAGCATGTTTACTTTACCGCTCTCTCTCCCCCAAAGGACCAATCACAATACCAGTAGATTGCCAGGCACCCAGGATTAGTGCTGCACAGGTTAAAACAGCACTGTCCAAGAATACAGCTTCTATGGGGCCTGACAATATCCCTGGCTGTGTTCCACATGAACTACAGAGTGTACTGGCACCTCACCTGTGCCCTGTTCAATCACAGCCTCATCTCAGGCTTTGTCCCTACCGAATGTCACACTGCTACAGTCATCCCTCTCCACAAAGGAGGAGCGACTACAGACACGGGCAACTATTGCCCCATTAGCCTGATGAGTCTGATATGCAAGGCTGTGGAACACATCATCATGGACCTAATAAACAAGGATATAGGGAATCTCTAAACTCTGGATCCTACACAGTTTGGATTTGTGAAGGGTAGATCATGCCTGCTCAACTTGGTTGACTTCTTTGAGTCCATCATCAGAGCTGTGGATGAAGGCAAGGTAGTTCATACAGCCTACCTTGATCTGGCCAAGGCCTTTGATACCATTCTCCACTCAGGAAACATAGAAAAACTCACTAAGCTGGGTCTAAGCTGGGTTGCAAACTGGCTCTCAGATAGAACCCACAGTGTGAAAGTAGCTGACTCCAAGTCAGACTGCCGACCAGTCAGGAGTGGAGTCCCACAGGGTTCGGTCCTGGGTCCTCTCCTGTTTGGTGTCTACTTCTCTAAAGTCCTGGCCAACACAAAGGGACTCTGGCTGACAAAGTTCACAGATGATTGCAAGTTGGGACCTATTATTAACTCCCCAAGTGAGGCTGACATCCTACAGAAAGGCCTCACTGAGACCAACAAATGGTGTCAGAACCATGGCCTTAAGCTCAATGCCAAAAAATCCCCCTTGGGGAAAAAACCCAGTTCCACCACATCGATGGTAGTCCACTGAACACAGAAGGTGTTATAAGAGATCTGGGAACACAGTTTGACAGCGACCTCTCTTTTGACTACCACATTGCCACTGTGGTCAAAGTCTTTCTATGTGGCACATCTCATTACTAAGGGTTTTGCATCCAGGAAGAAAGAGGTCATTGTCTCCCTCTACTCTTCCCTTATTAGGCCAGTCATAGAGTACAATGCCCCATTTGGCATGTACCTCACTAGACACCTGCAACAACTGGAAAGGCTGCAAAAGTACCTCACAAAGAGGATCCTAGGCCTTAAACACTTGTCCTATATGGACAGACTCAAAAAACTAACTATTCTCTATCTCATATCTCCTACTTAAATGTGATCTCTGCTTGACTTACAAAGCCATGTCTGACCCAGCTCTGTTAGAAATTGTACATCTAAAGAAATCCCAATCCCTCCACACCACACGCTCCAGAGACCTCAACCTGATTACCACAATCAACAGAATATGCTGGAGGGACAGGTTCATAACCCAGATACTGCCCATGCTATGGAATAGACTTCCCATACATGTCAAGCAGAGCACCTCACTGGCCCTCTTTAAGAGAAATCTTGATGAGTGGTTGGGAAATAGAAAATTCATCCCGGGGATCACTCCGGTGGCTCTTCTTGACAGAGGCACTAGGAACTAAGGCCAGGTGGCACAATACCAGGGTAATCTTATGACTAGGCTTGTAAAGGCTCCTGGGCCATTAGCCTAGTACACACCTATGAACCTATGATGGAATTATTTCAATGAAATGTTCTGCTAAGATGTGATGCATGTCCAGATAGAATGGTCCCAGTCTTCCTGATTGGCAAGCATTTCAATGGTCATGACATAGGCTTCAAGGAGTCATCATCTCTGATGAGAGACTAGAAAGGAGGCATCAAACTCATCTAGGCAATAGATTTAGATATCACTACCATCCTTTCAGCAGTGGTGTAGAATAGTCTGAAGAAGCTCCATTATAATCATCTTTTTGGTTTAACAAAATCTTGTACAAGACAAAACACACAAACAGACATGCTGCTTGTTTGTTCTGGGAAATTTGGCATTCAGTTTTATTTTTTGAGTAATAGGTGAAATTGGTTATTGGAAAGTAAGCTTTCAAGTGCCTGCTATATCCAATATCTGCAGGAAGTAGAGTTAGAAAACATAACAGACTTCTGTTAAGTAACAGACTTACTAGATTAAACTTAACAATGAGAAGTTCTGCCAAATGTAACTATTATAGTAATCTTGAGACACCAGCCTTACGAAATCTTCCTTGAGCAACATGTGTGAACATTCTTTTATGTGAATGATAGTGACTGAAAGCATGAATACAAAGCTGCATGGGAATACAATGCCTGGCTAAAAGGGCATCAGCCAAGTTAAGATAGTGCTTATAAATAATTCTTCTCTTTATCAAGGCATAATTATCAATATGAATGAATATTTATGTTGAAAATAATTCCTCTAATAATCAGATGTCACATGTCAGATGTAAACTAGCTATACGATTTCACAGTGGTTTTTATAATTGTCAGCTAAGCTCTCTGTTAGGATAGAAATAACCTGGAAAAGTCACAGCAGCCTAGGACAAAGGTCACACACTGACATACACTGATGTATTGTAACAGCAGGGAATGGCTTTTCCTTTAAAAGTTTCATAAATGTGTATTAGCCAGTACTTTACTATTTCTATCAAAACATTCCTAAACTATATGTGTAAAGAATAAACAGAATGTAAAATACATGCTCTGTAAAATGTACGTATATGCTACAAACATCAAGGAATAAGAAAATTTGTATTATTCTATTTCATACATTGTCTATAGAATGAATGACAGGAGCAGATATTGCACCTTGTATATACATGCTACAGATTTTATATGAAGTTTTTATTAAGCTTTTGTATTATTTTGTAAGTTGCAAACTTTTATTGAGTGAATTATTCAACAGTAATAATAATGTAAATATTAACTGCAGCTGTAACAGCAACCATAGTCTTTCTTATTAGAAAAATTAGATAATTAAGAACATATGATGACAAAGCTGAAGCAAGAAATGCTTGCGTATGTACCTCTACAAAAATAGTCTGTTGTAACAGCAATGAACTGATTAGGACATAATGTATGTCTAAAGAGGAAGGACAGCATCTGTCAAAACAGTATATAAAGTGCTGTACTCACTTGTAAACTTTGTCAGATACATGAGAAATAAACTGTACTGACCCTGGAATGCCTTGCTTTGCTGATCATTTATTTTTCTTGTTCTTCTAACTGCCTGTATTTTTCCTCATAGATGCAGTGCTCATAGATACATTTACAGTTTTTGGTGCTGAAACCCAGGAGGGAACAAAGCAGAAAGTGCAGAAGTTGAAAAGTTGAAATAAAGTTAAAATATTGAAGAAAGGTCAGGTGAAGGAACCAAGAATCCAGGGGCTGGATAAGATTTCCTCCATGGGACCCATCCGCAGGAAGGTAGGTAAAAGAAAAGGCTGGCCAGTGAATTCCCAAGAAGGGACTTCCACACGGATGATAGGGTGAGGTCCTACTTTCTTTTCCTTATTAATGTAGAAAGCACTAAATACTTTGTTCTCCTGTAGTTAACTGTGCAATCTGTAATTTATGAGGCATGCAGTTAAAGGAATTTGCTTAGTAACAAGATTTTTAGATGTGGCTAGCAAGACATCACAGTTGTTAAAACCAAAAATGAAACCTGAAATAACAGTATTGGAGACTTAAACCAAGATATTATACCAAAAACAAGTTCTTGTAACCAGACCTAGAAACGGGTATTTATTAAGGTTTACTAAACCATTTAAAGACACAAAAAGGTCTCAAAAAAATCTAAAAGTTTTTTCCATTCTCTAAAGGAACAGGGATGTCAGATTCTGAAAAGAATACCCTAGATAAGGCTAAGACATCAAGGTTAATTTTATCTCCTAATTTTCCCAGATTTGAAGAAGTTATAAACCAAACCGATAGTGAAGGTAGTGATAACTCACAGACAGGGAATGCACAATTTTTATTGGATATTATTCATAAATGGGTCAGTCAGAAGCAACAAAAGTTAAAGGAAAAAGAAATACCTGAAGGATTGCAAAAGAGAAGTCCTATTTATAAACTGCCTTCTTTGATTTATTAATCTACAGAGTGGGGAAAATCTAATCAGAATAGAGATTTTGTTAAGAAAACATTTGTTCCAGCTCTTTTACAACAGTTTGTACATTAGAGCAACACAATATTATAAAAGCTGTGTTAAAAAGATGTTCCACTTAGAGAAAAGTGTAGAAGAATCAGACAGACAGGTAAAAGTGACAGCAGATAAACTAAAAGCTTTACATAATGAAATTGAAAAAGAACAGCAAGGCCACGTGCTCAGATTTGGGTAGGAGACCACTTAGATACAGGAGCCACAGATAGCATTACTATAAGACCATTCCCAGGAACAAGAACTGTAAACCTGCAAGGATTGGGAGGAGAAATCTCTCAAGCTCAATTAAATCTCCCTGTAGAAGCAAAACTAGGGAAAGATACTTTGCAGCAGGCATGGGTTTCAGATCCTCATCTACAAAACATCATTGGAAATATCTTACATAACACTGAATTGATTGAGGGAGCATTAAATGAAGTATTGTGAAACATTATACGAATACAGTGTCAAACACCCAGGACAGTATAATTTAGTTGAGTTATTAAAAACACCAAAGCAAGAGTTGGCTCAGGTAATTTATTGCTATCAGGATATTTTTGCTAAACATAGGAATGAATGTGGGCATGTCCCTGAAGAGGCAGTCCCAAGAAACCTATAAAACAATATCTAGTAAAAAAAGAAGTGAACAGGTAATACTAAATTCTGTGAAAGCTTTAAAAGCTCAAGGGGTAGTGATAAAAATTAATTCACCAGCTAACAGTTCATATTGGCCTGTACAAAAGCCAGATAAAAGTTATCATCTTACTGTTGATTACAGAGACCTTAATAAGGTGGTACCTCGTTCTTTGCCAATAGAAGGAACCATACCTGATCTTATTGCTGAGATTCAGGAAAAAATGAAAATGTCTCCACATTAGATGTGAGCAATGGTTTCTGGAGTATTACTCTGGATAAAGACTCACAATGGCAATTTGCTTTTACTGTAGAAGGTCAACAGTATACTTGAACAATAATACCTCAGGGCCTTCATAATGCTCCAACAGTTTTTCATCATGTAATGCAGGAAATACTAAAACCACTAAAATGTAGACCTTCTATCATTCAATACCTAGATAAAGTACTTGTAGGAACAAAAACTGAAAAACAGCACTTAAATGCACTAGCAGAAATTTTCCAAGCAATAAGACAAGCAGGATGAAAACTGAACCCTAAAAAGAGTCAGTTTATGAAAAATTCTGTTACTTTCTTGGGTGTCATGGTATCGGCAGAGCAAAGAAGTATTAGTGAAGACAAAAGGCAACTGATAAGACAGTTACCAATTCTAGTTACTGTCACAGGGTTAAGGCAAGCCCTAGGAATCTTTGGATTCTCAACGGAATGGATATCAGATTATACAGGGAAAACCGAACCCATGATTGATATGCTTAAAGGAAACGAAAAGAGAGAAGGTAATTCAATGAATGGTGCATGAAGTGAGATAGGGATGCTGCTTCATAAATAAAGTAAGCAAGTAGAGGTATGGATGCTGCTTACTGGGTCAGGATGAGTAGGTACGCTGTCCTGATAGGATGTTTATGCTGTGTTTAGAATCAACTATACTATGTCCAGTTGTAATTAATAAATGTGGTGATCAAAGCTATGTTACGGAAGTTTTAATAAAGGTCATCAAATGTTATTCAGTGTGATGTGTTTATTGAAGAGGACTGGGACAAATGAGGTTTAGCAACAAACCAAGTTGTCCCAGGACATCTTCAAGAGGAGTTAGATTGATATATTAATGGGAGTTAAGTGGGTTGGGAAAGTGAAAGGGTTAAGTGGAGGGAGGGATGATTGGGAGGAAATGCAGTAAGAGTGGGGTGGGGCTTAAGGGGTTTAGACAAGTGTAGCTGGGTAGGTAATCACATTTTGGCATGAACTTGCTACCCATCCACCCTCCTTTTTTGTTGGTGGGGATTTTGGTTATTTTATCAGTTGGGGTAGGCGGAGAAGAGGGACAGGCTTGCCCTCTTTTGTTCCCACTTTGGTGTCTGGATGTTCATTTCAAGGATTTGGGGGAAAGGAAAATGAGCAGCTGGAGGAAGTTTGCTGAATAGATGAGCAAACGAAGGTAAGGATGCTGCTTATTTGGTTGGAAGGTAATTCAATGAATGGTGTATGAAGTGAGATGGGGACGCTGCTTCATAAGTAAAGTACGCAAGTAGAGGTACGGATGCAGCTTACTGGGTCAGGATGAGTAAGGTCATGTCATGTTGGATGGGTAATTCAATAAATCATCATTCGGTGTGATGTGCTTATTGAAGGGGACCGAGACAAATATATTGTATGGCATACTACAATTCCACCTTTAGGTTCTGTCACTAAAGATGCAAGATTGCTTATTCGCTTAGGTGCACAGAAATTTTTTGAATGCATATTTAAAACTTTTGACACAGGACTAAAAAAATCCTTTGGCATTCCACAGAAGGGCTACAATTTTTCATAACAAGGAATTGCTTTTAAAAATAAATTACTTGGACAAATTCATACCTCTTATGTTGCAAAAGAAGAAATAAGACCATGTTTTCAGAATAGATAGATAGGTATGCAAAAAGTGGATTACAGATCATCATTGAATGTTGTACAACAGCTCCGTTTAAGCTTCTGTACTATAGACAGTGTTGTGATGGGTAGTAACAATTAGCTAATAACAAAAATGGTATGTTAAAATATTAGAGATGACCAAAGACTTGTTTCTTTAGTAGTCATTTCATAAGCACAACCCCCCCCCCAAAAAAAAAAACATGAAGCCAATTAGCTGAATATGGGCATTCTATGAAAAACTGTAAAATAATGTAAATAAAATGTGCCTTTGTAGGCCATTTCTTGCTTAGTTGTAGTTTACTAAGTGATGAAAATGTTAATGATTATCAAATTTTTGGAAAGGAAGTTTGAGTAAATGGTATATCCAGATATATTCTGTTCTTATTAGCAAATTCCTGAAATTCAAAATTGTAATGTTGGGATTAATGTAAAATATTCTAATGTACAAAGTTTAGAAACTGTTGGTAATGAAACCGTTTATAAAAGATAGAAGAAAATGAGAATATGGGTTATACTCTTGATGTTATGAGGAAAGTTATGCAAACAAATGGGGAGGTGACACTACAACAGAAAGTTGATTAAGGAAAGGGTTACAGTTTAGGTTAATGGCTTTACATATTAATAGCATCAAAATAATGCTAGGATAGTTATGGTTTTACAAAAGAATGAATAACAATTTTGTGGCATGAGTTGTTTAGAAGATAATTGACTTCTGAATGACAAACATTACAGTTGGAAGGTTTTTGGGCAAAAACTGTCATGGAGTTTTGAAGAAATTCATGTTCCACTCCTACTATTCAAATTAATAACAAAGACATACAAATTCTAAATGCTATTGTTGTAAATCCAGACAGATGTATAATAGCTCACATGAGATAAAAAAACAGTTTATAGACCAATTTCTCTTTATGTAAATACGGTATTTACGTATTATTGCAACCAGATTTTCGTGGTTGTGACCTTCACATACTTCTGCACAAACAAGACCATGAAACATTGTAAGGTAGTGCTGTGAGTCAGTTTGGCTATGGACTAACTTTGCATTACCTTCGGGAAGACAAAACATTTGAGAAAACACTCATTCTGTTTTCAGCGTGCATTACAGATGCACGCTTGAAATGTCATGCCTGCTGCCATTCTGATGAACGGATTTCTTTAGTGTGTCTAGAAGGAATCCTTCAGAGAAGGCAAACACACACACAGTAGTGATGGTTTTGGTCCTTTTTTTTTTTTTTGGGAGGGGGAGGCAATTTAGAAAGATATATTCAGGTAAAAATGAAAAAGCTGCTACCATCCACAAAGTACAGGAAGAAGCGCACTGTCCAGCAGTAACATGTATTTGGAAGTGCATTTAGTACCTGTAATAAAGAGGTGATTTTGAGTTTCTGTCTATTTCTAAACTATGTCCAGTGCTTCACAAACGGCGACACTTTCTTACCACCTGAGTTGAAAGCATTCACTACAGTTTATGTAAATCAGTAGTTTGCCTAACCTAAGAAAGGCAACAATCCTTGACCTTGAGATATTTACAGTTTCCTAACATCGTGGAGTATATTTGATTCACTTTTCCGGTAGCTGACATCGTCCTTTGAAATGCAGGTACTGCAAAGAGGAGCTTCACTGTGGAGTTACAGGAGCAAAGAGGTACAAATTCACACCCTCTCTCCTCTTCATGGCTCATACCCACAGTGACAGAGTAATGTTTTTGTTTTCTTCCTTACAGACCCCTTCTTAGCTGAAGCAACCTGTTTCCGCGCACACATTCCGAATTATGGCAGTGCAGAAATCTGGTTACGATAGTACCGTAAATACTAATATGAAAAGCAGAACATTAATGTATGAAGAAATGCAAACATTTGTGATTGTTAGTATGTGTTAAAGTGCAAAATAACTTTCATGCAACACAGTTCAGCAGAAAATAATCTCATTTATTGCAGAGAACACACGTGGTAGACTAGGAAATCAAGGTCCTGTCTCCTCAAACCATAAAAGACCAATTTATTTATACCACTTCTGATTAAAAGCAAACATTATTGTAACAATTAAAATGTAGACAATTATTTATTAGATTTATTAGAAAAGTATTGATTTAACATTTATATAGTGGTAAATATTTGCTGAAATTTACTGTTTTTCATTGAAATGTAACTGATTATACTTGGAGTAATTGACATAGATGCAATTGTAAATAGCTGTTTAGTTATTGTTTATGTATGATAAAAGTTTGTTTTGTAATATGTCTTGGAAAATTTTACTAAAAATAATTTGAAAAAAAAATGCAGCCACTGACCAATTAAAAATTTAACACTGCAGCACAATTTTTACTAAGATCTCCTGACTCTCTATCTGTACCTTTCCATATTAAACACAAATTCTATATTCTAGAAAATTACTTTTTACACAGGAAAAGAACTTTCTACACTTTGCCAGGTTGGCACTTTCGTGTGGACAGTTAATAAATCATCAGAGGCAGACTAAAACAATTACAAAGCCAGACTAAAACAATTACAAAGCCATCCTGAAATGAAAGTGCATTTAAGACAAAATATGAACACTAACATTTTCCCCCTCACATTACAGTTCTCCCTTTACATCCCTCCATCTGATGCTATGCAGCATCACTGAAATTATTTCTTCATGACAGGGTAATGACAGCAATTCCTCAAATGAATAGATACTCCTTCACTTGCTGTCATTCTTCACATGCAGTTTCCTTCTGTCCCTGAAATGCACAATGCCTATACAACCGTTTCTGAAATATTTAATACATTTTCGATAAAAACATGTCTAAATCTTAATGAAATAAAAAGTTTGAATTTCATTCTCCTTCATAAAGGTTAACAGAAGGATTACAAAAATCTTGTGACACTTCATTTCCATTATTCACTTCACTATATCTTCTAACTGATATAGTTAACAGCAATGATCCGGTTTCCTTCTTTTGCAACTTAATGCTTTTTCTGGATTCATTATGTTTTAGAATAAATGCCATGTATATAAGTAAAATTAGTCTCAATAGCAATATGATTAGAGCAATCAGTATGAAAAATTTCAAATACCTCCTCTACAACCAAGAAACAGACTGGTTAACCATACTCACTAAGAACAGTTTCTTTAGCATGTGAACGTTCAGCAACTTTCTGGATAATATCTAGGTGGTAAGAATGGTTCATAGGTTAGTACTAAGCTAACTGCTCTTGCGAGCCATTTTAAGCCTAGCCAATTATCTCTTGTGAGACTAAAACCCTGCACCTTGTGCTTGCAAGGCAAACACCTTAACCATTAGGCCACCCTCCCAACCTCATCCATTTTATCAAGAATAAATGAGAAACACTCACTTTTGATGAGTGTGCACATACTCCTTTTAAAAGTGAGGGTAAAATTAAGTGAAATCCTGTTTTGCTGACCACACCTGGCAGTAATTTCTAGGTTTTTGTAATATGGAATTTGATAGGAGTTGATGGTGCTGATGACAAATACTGAGATGCCCACACAAATCCAAATGGGCATGAATGCATGATAGGTGCTGAACCATGGAAAAGAAAGAATGCTATCACTAAACCAAGCTTTGGTAACTTTGTAAATATGAATTATATTTGAGAGTCACAAATGCCTCGTGTTCAGGGATTTTTGTTTTTCAGGCTTCTAGCATTAAGCAGTCTCATCTTAATATTATTCAAATTAAGTTTGTTGCACTAGAAAGCCCATAAGTCAAATCTTGCCTAAAAAATGACACAATGTTTGGGGCCAGTCTTTTAGCCAGTATGTGAAAGTCATGGGAGAACAGTACAGGCCAAACAGAAAAGCAGAAAAGACTGTCAGCTGCATTGAATGCACACTGGATCGCCCTGGATTGACACCAATTTATTTTCCAGCTTTTGTAACCAATTATCTTGTTTGTGTACTTAGGCATTGTTCTCAGAGATAACAGAATACTGCTTAATGTTAGTGCCTTATCTATCTTGGAAGCCTAACTGCAAAATGTTCAGAAAACTTAAGAGGCAAAAATCAGTCATGATTGGAGTATCAGCATTAGCAGGATCAGTTGAAAATCCAAATATATATACAATGTAATAGCTCAATTGCAAGTAAAACAAAAAATAAACATTTACAGAAGATAAGTAGTTCAAAAATACTGTAAAAACTTAGAAATTACAAGCAAACAGTAGGAGAAGAGGAGGGAATGATTTGCTGTCCAATTAGCAGACAGAAAATATAGCGCATATATGCATATTCACAGAAAATAAAATAGGGCAGATAATTTTAAACATAGGAGAAAGACGGGTCAGAGTGAAATCCTGCCATATCATCGTGGATTATCTGTTCTTTTTGTAGGATTGGCCTTGCAGACATGGTTTGCACTTGTTTTTTCTATTTCTCCTGCCTTCCTAGGCTTTAGTTTGATTTATTTCTTATTATTATTTATTTATTTTTTTTTGGAATGGGGAGTCTCTTCACACTGAGTGTGATGAAATGCTTGATGAGGTGGTGTTTTCTTTCACACAGCAATGCATTCTGTATGAAACTAATTTATCTGGAAGCTACCTCATCAGTTTTGTCTGTATTCTAATTTAATTTTTTTTTATAAACATCTTTATTAAATCACAACTAAAACAGTTACATATGTAGACATAAACTAAAAGAAAAGAACTTAGTCATTTTTTGTTTGCATAGAATATATACATTTCATTTTTAATATTCACTCCAACATTGTATAAATTGCTCATTTCATGATTTCCCTTAAACATGACTCATCCTCCTGACCATTATTCTGCATGCATTGTTTCCACTGTTCCGATTTACTTCTATGTGATTTTCTCTTTCCTTTCTCTAAAGAGCCCACTATTGTTTCTTTTAACTCTTTTACAATATTCAACTACAGTTGGCTTAAACTTCTATTTTCATTTCCATTTTCTAGCAATTGCTTTTTTGGCAGCCAGTAGCATTAAACTTAGGCAATGCATATCCTATGCCCCAGCTCAAAAAATTATTTCCTAAGTTAGAAAAATTTGCTTCCCCAACATTTTTGACAACATACTCTGTAGGAATTTTTAAAATCTGCCAACTTGTTACATTTCCAAAATGCATGTGCCCAGTTACCTCTCGGTCTATGCAAATCCTAGCCTTCCTTATTCTGTCTTTCTTTTACTGTTTCACATCATTTGCCAGTTGTTACCCTGTTTTTTAAAATGGATCTTGTTTAATAAAATTTCACTAAGTCAAAGAGTGTCAGTGAAAATGTTAATAATATGTACTAAAGTTTTGAACAGAAGAAGAAAACATGGGGTTTGAGCTTAATGTGAAATGAGTCATTCAAAAATGATGAAAGTATGGAGTCTAAAACAGAGCAGCATGAAACTGAAAATTTAAAGAAATTGCTTACAAAGGCAAAATGTATATGATTGCATTTCCATGTTCAAGTTTATGGGAAGGTAAGGTGTCATCCTACAGGCTTGTCATATGTTTAAACAAAAACAATTCATTTCTTGATAATTTTCTCCATACACGTTATAAAATAATGGTGATCTTGCAGGGACTGAGTTACATAAAATGCAGTTATGTTTAGGGGCAAAGATTTGAAGTCACTGGGACGTGGCTAGGATGCTGAACCGATAGAAGTAGAATTCTTCAGCTCTGCTGTTCTTGACATATTTCTGACAGGAACGTTTATTCTCATGTAACTTTTTTTCTACAAAAGTCAATAGTTCAATCTATTCTCTTTGAGAATATATAAAAATTATTTAGAAATTTCTACATTTTCCTGTCAAAAAGTTTCATGAAAGATTTTACTTCATTTCAGCAAGATGAGTCACAGTAAAACTAACTATCTTGACACTGCATCAAAGAAGGAACTTCAAATGCTGCTAATATACAGGAGTTATCCATGAAAATGGATAGTAAGCTAGAAAACATCATGGACAGATGTACCAAACATATGGATTTACTTCGAGTCACTTAGCCAACAAAAACTTCTAATCTCTGGCATGGAAGAATATGTAAATGACATGGGAAAAAGATTAACTGAGGATGAACATAATGCAGACTTTTTATTAAAACATAATACATTTTTGCTGGCCAAACTGGATGATCTGGAGAACAGATCACATAGAAATAATATTAAGATTTTTGGACTTGGAAAATTGAAGGGAATAACATGTCTTTTTAACATCCTGGCTGCCTAATATTCTTGACTTGGATGATGCAATATCATATGGAATTGAGACATTACACAGATCTCTCTCAGTGACGCCTTCTGATAAAAATACCACTCTGAGATCTGTAATTGCAAGATTCTTTTCTTCACTTGATAAAGAAATGATTCCTAAAACTGCTTGGTCAAAATCTCCCATCAAAAGAGACGGAAAAATAGTCAGTTTGATAATGGTTAGTCGCCTACAGTTATTTCTAAAAGAAAATAATGTATGCCTATTATTAAAGAACTAAAGAGAAAGCAGATCAAAGCCCGCCTACTCTTTCCAGTTAGACTAAAGGTATTTCTGCATTGTGAAACAAGAATTTTTGAGGATATAGACACTTCATTTTCTTTCCTAAAAGCTAAAAAAAAATTACAGAGCACCCTGAAGAAATGGATTGGAATATCAGTTCATTGAAAAGGCTGGAAAACACAAGAAAAGAAGAGGAAGCTAAAAGAAAAAAGACCCTCTAACATACTAAAGCTTCACTGTAATAGCTTCAAGTAGTAGTTGTATAGCGTTTGATTACTCCTTTCTCCAGGTTCCTTCATTTCATTACACTAGGTATACCTGATATATATTTTCATCTGAAGAGAATTATAATTCAGCAGTGTTGAGGTAATTATATGTACCTTATATTACTTAATAATCTTACCTTTTATAGCCTACTTAATATACTATAGATTTAAATGACACCTCGCAAAAGCTTTTAAGTGGCATATGCCTATATATAGTAGTTAACATAGATATATTTATGTTCTTTTTTTTATGGTTCTGTTTTGTTATGTTTCATTGTCACTAAAACTGAATCAGCCTAAGTGCCATCAAAGATCTTATTTAGCCAGTTTTCATTATTTTATACTTGCAACACAGGAACAGAAAAACAGAGTTGCTTCACCACAAAATGAAAACCACAAAAGCCACTGGAAAAAGTTTTATTCCTCTAGCGCCTTGGCCACAATCAGCCTTCAAGGAGTAACATACCAGATTTAAAAAACAGTTTATAAAACCCCAGCTCCAGTTTAATAAACAATTAAACAATCATAAAATTAATAAAAATTTTAAAGTAACACACATCAGTTCATATAATGCTTTTCCAACAACATTCTGTATTCAAGCCCTTAGGCATTAATGTGCCATATCTTAAAATAAAAACAGTTTCCTTCCTTAAAAGCTTATATCTTTATCACAATTTTCCATTTTTAATTTGTTCCAAAATAGTGGCTTTTAAATCCGCAGAATTTCCACCATGAAATTCATTAAAGTGCTGAGCCAAAGGGCTCTCCATCTTATTTATTCTAATTTCCCTCAAGTGTTCTAATAATCTTATTTTGAACATTCTTTTAGTTTGTCCAATGTAGAACATATTACAGTTACATTTAATAGCATAAATAACCCCCTCCGTCCTACAGTCATAGGCTCCATTAACTGTAAAACGAATGTTATTAATATATAAGAAAGAGTTCACTATATAAGAACATCCACTACATCTACCACAGGGCTTCATTCCTTTAACATTAATTTGTTGATTTAATCTAATCTCATGTCTCTGAAATCTAGTATGTACTATCATATCTTTAATATTCTCCCCCTCTTGTATGAAAATATTAATCTTCTATTTACTAAACCACCAAGTTCAGCAAAACTCTTAAGAAATTCCCAAAAGTGTAGTATATGTTGTTTAATAATATCACTCAGTACATTGTATATGGAAACTACAAATAAACTATCTACACTTAGAAGTAAAACTAGTAATGATATAAAAGTGTTTACTTTTTGACTAATATTATATCTAATATTTAATACTTTTTGAACATCTTTATCAATTAATTTAACATCAAATTTTCTATTCTTAAACATTATCTTTGTTTGTTCTAATTCTTTCATAAACACCTGTTCTTCATTACAAAGCCTACAGATTCTCAGGAATTCACCAAAGGGCAAAGATTCAATATTATGATGTTATGTGATCCTATCTCGCCTACATTCTGACTGATGGTTCGGAGCCGATCCCTCGGCTCTGACTCGGCACGCTTATGCCAAAGAGCGAAGTCTCTTATTGGCTGAGCTTACTATATCCCAGGATGCACCACTACCAGTCTCCCAGATCTCGTTTGCCGCTAACTAGCAAAGACGTGGTCTCGAGCTGGCTGAGCTAAGTAGTGTTTTTCACTAACTTTTTCTGTCAGGAATTTCCTAATTCTTCAACAAAAGCTGTTTTAACAGCTATATCTTACTTTTGTGTATGAGTGGTTATTTTTTTGTGGAAAATTTGTGTGGTGGTTGCGTGTTTTGTTCTGACTAGAGGCCCCTTTTGAATTGAAGGGCCTTTCCCTGTCAGTCAATTGTCTTTCGAGTCCTTAAGGGTTCTTGGATCCCTTTAGTTGATTTTTCTGTTGTTGTGACAGCCTTTGTGTAAAAAAAAAAAAAAAAGTAAGTGTTTTTTCTGTGTTAGTTAGAGTTACTAAATTGTTGCCATAATGTCTCAGGCTCCTAGGCCTTCGGGCTTTAAGAAGTGCACTAAGTGCAGTTTTAAAATGTCAATCACAGATGACCACTCTCTCTGTGTGTATTGTTTGGGCGCCAAACATTTGCAGGAGTCCTGCAGCGTGTGTCACGCGTTTTCCTCGAGGGTCCTCCAAGAGAGGAAAAATAAACTTATTTTGAAAGGCCTCATTAAACCCTCATTTGAAGAGGCATTAGCTTCCTCTCCTTCTCCTGCTAAAAAGAAAAGGGCGTCGGCTCCGACCAGTCCGTCGGAACCGACCGCCAAAAGACATAGGCAGGCTTCTCCTTCGGCTCCACGGACTTCGGAGCTGAGGGCGGAACGGTCTGCCTCGATGCCTCCAGCCTCGACTCCTCTGAGTTCGGAGCCGACGGCTGGGGCATCGAGAGGCGGGTCACCTTCATCGGCTCCACTGATCTCGGAGCCGATGAAGGTTGTCCGCTCAGACACTTCCTCCTCGGCGCTGAAGCCCTCTTCGGCACAGATGGAAATTGGTTTGGACATTTCTTTGGCGCCGATAATTGTCGAGTCGATTCGGAGCCGGTCCCCTAGTCCCTTGGAGCCGTTGGAGAGGCCTATTCGGACCCATTCGGTCTCTTCCAGGTCATCAAGGATGTCAGATTCGGACATAGACAGGGTGCTCCAAAGACTGTTCCAGTCCCCAGTCTTTCAGAAATTTGTTTCGGCTCCGACCCACTTGGCTTCGGAGCCGATAGCCCATTCCATTGCTATTCCTCCTCCGACCGCTTCGGCTCCGTCGGAGCAGGTGCTGATGGAGCCAGTGGAGATCCTAGGGTCGGCGCCGACCCTTACTCCAACCCCGGCCTTCGGGTCCGAGTTTAGCACACGGACTTCTTCGGCCGGACCCGGGGGTGACGTTTTGGGACCAATGCTGTCTGTTCCTAGCCTCCCTCTCGGTGCTTCGGCCGCGGGACTTCCGTCTGCTATCATGGCTCTGGAGACCGGACCCTCCCAGGATTCTGGGGGTCCGGCCTTCAGAGCTATGAGGAGTGCCTTGGCCAAGTCTTCTTCGGCCATCTCTACGGCTTTACCGGCACCTTCCCTGGGCATGGAGACTGGGTCTTTGGCAGTTCCCCTGTCTCTAGGCAGCGGAGCCCCGGGGCCTGAGGTTACCCCCACTGGGGGTTCCCCTCCTCCTGAGGGTCTTTCGGAGTTGTCTTCGGAGGAGCCCCCAAGGAAGAGAACGTGCAAGAGGAAGCACGTGGACTCCCCCGATGAGTCTCTTACATCGGACACTGATCTTGATGATGCGGAGGGGTCCCCGAAGTCGTCCTCGGATGATGTCTCATTTGCAGACATTCTAGAGATCCTTAAGCAACGAGGCGGCTGGAATTCCATACCCCCCTCCGCTGATGAGTCGGTGTTCCTCAAGGCCTTCGGGGCTCAGCCCTCCACCTCCTGGGTGTCTCCGCCCTTCGAGCTCCTGGATTTGGTTTGTCGGAGGGCGTGGGAACATCCAGATACTGTGGAACCAGTGCCTTCTCGCCCTAACAAATTTTTGTCTGCCCCACCCGAGAAGGAGTTCTTAACGAAAGGCGTGGCTGTAGATGCCATGGTGGTGGCATCTGCTACCCAGCAGGACGTGGCAGAGGCTTCAACGTCCGTCCATCCTCCTAATAAGGAGTCTAGGAGCATGGACCGGTACGGGAAGCGCACCCTGACTTCAGCGGCCTTTACTCTGAGGTCCCTGAATTATTTGGCACATTTCACCAGACTACAGAGGGATCTGGTCAAGGAGCTCTCAGACTCACTCTCAGGTAACCTACCTGAGCAGCTAGCCCAGTCGGTTAGCTCTCAGTTGGCTATCCTCACCTCAATTTCTAACTCGTCCATGAGGCTCATTTCATATGCGGCCGAAGGGGTGGGCAGAGCGGCAGGCACAGGCGTGGCTCACGGAGACAAGCCTGGCTCCGTTGTGTCATTTTGCGGAGGCCTTCAAGTCTTCCTTTGCCGACGCTCCTTTGATGGGTCCTCTTTGTTTGGACCCAAGGTAAAAGACACTCTTACCCGCTGTGAGCAAGAGGGAAAGACTTTATCTGCCGTAGGAGCACGTTATTCCACTCTCTTCGGCCTTATCCCAAGGCTAAAGAGGAGGGAAGATGTGGTTCCGCAAATCACAGAAATTGTTTCATCAACAGGAGGAAGATTCCCCTACTAGAGGCAGAGGACAGGGAAATTTTTCTGGGAGACGCCGTCCCAGAGGCGGCAGAGGCCCCCGCAACACTGGAGACCACGAGTCCTTTCGTGGCTCTTCAGCCTCCCACACTCCATGAGGGATTGCCCGGCTGTGCTGCTCGAGCCAGTCGGGTGCCGTTGCCAACGACCTAAAAACCTGGGAGTGTATTACTCAGGACAGATGGGTGCTTCGGATTATTGCCGGAGGTTAGAGCATTCCCTTGACACAGTCACCCCACCGTCCAAAAATCCTGGACCCACCACCCAGTCAAAGGGAAATTGCAGCCGTAGAAGCTTCAAAGCTGCTAGAAAAAGGAGTCATCCAACCGGTCCCCACAGACCAGATCGGATCCGGAAATTACTCAAGGTTCTTTTTAGTGCCAAAAAAGACAGGGGACCTGAGACCCATTTTGGATCTCAGCAAACTAAACCAGTCCGTCATGAAGTCCAAATTCGAATGGTCACTTTACAATCCATTCTCCCATTGTTGGAGAAAGATGTTTGGATGTGCTCCATAGATCTCAAGGACGCCTATTATCACATACCGATACATCAGGCGTCCAGGAGGTATCTGCGCTTCAGCCTGGGAGACAGTCATTTCCAATTTTGTGCACTGCCCTTTGGTCTCACCACAGCCCCCAGGGTGTTCACCAAGTGTTTGGCAGTAGTGACTGCTCACCTGAGGAGTCTCGGATTCCAAGTGTTTCCCTATCTGGACGACTGGCTCCTGACTGCCACCACCAGGCATCTACTACTAGAGAACCTACAAGCCACCATCTCCCTGGGTGCTTCCTTGGGAATTACATTCAACTGGTCAAAGTCTGTCTTGCTGCCTTCTCAGCGCATAAGATTCATAGGAGCAGAGATAGATTCAAAATTAATGCGAATCTTCCTTCCTACCGAAAGGATACAAACATTACAAGGTCAAGTCCGAGCCCTGCTTCTAAGATCCAAAGCACCAGCCAGGATGGTCCTGCAACTTTTAGGTTCAATGTCTGCCACGGTTCTCCTAGTTCCTCTGGCAAGATTGCACATGAGGATTCTTCAGTGGCTGTTATCGACACAATGGTCTTTTCAGGATCTCCCCCTCAATCATCACATACTGATTACAGAAACGTGCAAACGGAACCTCCGCTGGTGGCTTCTGCCATCCAATCTGAATCAGGGAAGACCTTTTGTTATACCCTCCGGTGGCCACCTTGCCAACGGATGCCTCCCAGACGGGGTGGGGGGCATTGTCTGGGCAGGTCAGTTCAGGGTTCTTGGCTTCCAAACGAAACATTTC
This sequence comes from Protopterus annectens, assembly GCF_019279795.1. NCBI lineage: Eukaryota > Metazoa > Chordata > Ceratodontiformes > Protopteridae > Protopterus > Protopterus annectens. The sequence goes on from NC_056741.1 coordinate 135,017,831, forward strand.
TCCATATCAATGTGTTGGAAATGAGGGCTGTACTTCTGTCCCTACAAGCCCTCCACAAGTTTCTCCCTCAAGGCATTATCGCTATCCACACAGACAACATGTCGGTGGTCTGGTATCTAAACAAACAAGGAGGGACCAGATCTTACCCCTTTGCAGAGAGGCCATGAGGGTGTGGGAATGGGCAGTGGCTACCAACCGCTTCCTGGTAGCAACCCACATTCCAGGAAAATCCAATGTATGGGCAGACAGACTGAGCAGGACTATTCTCTCTCCTCACGAGTGGTCCCTGAACGAAACAGTAGCAGCTCAGATTTTCAAAAGATGGGGGATTCCGTGCTGCGACCTGTTTGCAACACCACAAAACACGAAGTGCAAAGGTTCTTTTCCTTGACCCCGTCAGGGAGGCAGCTACGGATGCTCTAGTCCAACCTTGGCCAACAGGACTGCTTTATGCTTTCCCTCCAGTTCCACTCCTCCCCAAAGTCATCCAGAAAGCTTCTCAATTGGGGTCCACAATGATTCTAATTGCTCCGTACTGGCCTCGTCAAGTATGGTTCCCCTACCTACAGAAATATACTCTGGACGGTCCTTGGTTTTTGGATCTAACTCCGGACCTTCTGGTTCATCAGTCGGGACAACAGCACCAGTCCCTTCACACTTTGAAATTAACAGCTTGGCTCCTCCACTTCCGACTTTAGTCAGAAATCACACCTTAGACCCAGAAGTTATTCACATTTTATCTTCAGCCCACAAACCCACCACTAAGAAATTGTATCACAGTAAGTGGAAGAGGTTTGCTATCTGGGCTCAACTCAGAGGCTTAGACCCTATTACTGCCCCGATACCAGAGGTCTTGAAATTTTTAACATCCTTGTTTAATCAAGGATCTTCAGTCTCTACTATTAAAGTCCAACTAGCAGCTATCTCCAAATTTCACGAATCCATAGACCCACCGTTGATGAGCAGCAGATTATGTAAAACTTTCATGAAAGGTGCTGTGCTTTTAAGACCCCCAGTTTTTCATCCTGCCTCCGTGGGATCTTGATTTGGTACTTCGTGCCTTAACATCTTCCCCTTTTGAACCGGCTGCTACATGTGAGTTGAAATATCTGTCTTGGAGGACTGCCTTCTTAATTGCAATTACCTCTGCAAGAAGAGTTTCAGAACTTCAAGCCCTATCTATCAAACCACCGTACTTGATTTTTCACAAGGATAGAGTATCACTTAGGCCTAATCCATCTTTTGTTCCAAAAGTTTGTTCTAATCTCTGTCTCCAACAATCTCTAGAGCTACCAGTTTTCTTTCCAAAATTTTCAAACAAAGCGGAATACACCTTGCATACATTGGATGTTCACAGGCAGTTGCGCTTCTATCTAGACAGGACTCAACAAATTCGAAAAACAGATCAATTGTTTGTGTCCTTTTCAGATAATAAACTGGGTAAAACCATCACTAAAGCTACTATTGCCAAATGGATTAGAGATTGCATAACTCAGGCTTATTCCTCTTCAAATAAGCAACTTACAACATCTGTCAAAGCTCACTCTACTAGAGCTATGGCTACCTCTATTGCATTTCATTCCAAGCTCGCTATTTCTGAGATTTGTGCTGCGGCTACTTGGTCCAACCCGCACACTTTCATTTCCCACTATAAATTGGATGTGGCATCTAAAGGGCTAGCATCATTTGGTTCCACGGTACTCAGGAGTGTTTTCCAGTGAGCCACCCAGGATTTAGGTGCTAGGGACGCTGTCCCATCAGTCAGAATGTAGGCGAGATAGGATCACATAACATCTTTTAGTTATGTACTCACCATAACTTCAGATGTTTGGGATCCATCTCGCCTACATTCCTAATACCCACCCTCCTTCCCCCTGCCTTGGAGATCAGAAGAGATTGAACGGTTTGAGTTCTACTGTTTTTATCTTGTATCATCTGTCGATGTTATATAAGCAGTGCATGCGTGTGTGCATGTATGCGGACAAACTAGATCTGGGGGACTGGTAGTGGTGCATCCTGGGATATAGTAAGCTCAGCCAATAAGAGACTTTGCTCTTTGGCATAAGCGTGCCGAGTCGGAGCCGAGGGATTGGCTCCGAACCATCAGTCAGAATGTAGGCGAGATGGATCCCAAACATCTGAAGTTATGGTGAGTACATAACTAAATGTTTTGGATGGCAACTCGTGCCCATTAAAAACTCATTTACTGCTTCAAATTTTCTATGAATACTTGAACTAATATATTTTCCTACTGTTCCACATAAATTAATATCCAAAAAAGAAACCTGATGTCCAAATTGTAGACCATCAAAGGATATCTGAAATCTATTTAACTGAATTTCTTCTACAAAATTTAATACCAAATGACTACCACCCTCACATAAAAAAATTAAATCATCTATGTACCTAAAATAAAATTTCACATATTTCTTAAAAAAAGATTTGTTACAAATGCACTCTTTTTCTAACAAACCCATAAAAATATTGGCATACATGGGTGCAAATGGAGCACCCATGGCAGTACCCTGTGTTTGGTGATAAACTTGATTTTCAAAATAAAAAAAAATATTCTCTAAACAAAATTGTACTAAATCTAAAATGTAATGTGTAAACGGGTTATTACCCATCTGACATAGTAATGCTTCTAATCCAAAAACATGTTTAATATTTGTATAAAGACTTCTTACATCTAATGTTATCCAATACATGTTATTCTTCCATACAACATTCTTTATCTTGTTTAAAAAATCAAAGGAATCTTTAATGTAGGAAGGAAGTTGCTTAGCTTCTTTTAGTAACACTCCATGCAAAATAACACCCAAATTATGTAAGAAGTATTTACTGGCAGAGACTATGGGCCGGCCCGGTGGGTTAATACTGTCCTTATGAATTTTAGGTAAACAATAAAAGTAAGCTGGACCTGTTTCTTCACGCGTTAATTTTTTCTTAACATCATTCTCAGACCAATAGCCCAGTCTTAGACCCCTCTGAATTAGTAATGCATAATTTTTCTTAGCTTGTTCAATAACATTTTTATTCACTACTTGATATACTGTCTTGTCCTCTAATAATTCAAGACACATTCTTAAATATTGTGTATAATGCATTATTACTATTTTATTACCTTTATCCGAAGGTTTAATAACAAGTTCTTTTTGTTTAGAAAAATCAGATAAAGCGAACCATTCTTGTTTAGACAAGTTATACTTAATTTGCTTTAAACTAAAACTTTTAAATAACAATTCAAGTTCAAATTCAGTCATAGAATGAAACTTATTCCTTCATGCGTAAAAGGTGGCATAAATTTACTATTAATAACCACAGCAGAAGTATCTATTGGACAATAAGCATTTAAATCACTGTTGCAAGATATATAAGAATCAAATGAATCCCTATCCGACATGTAATCATCAGTGCTATAGGTATTGTCATGACCCATATCATCCAAAACACTACAAGGGACATGATGTTCAAAATAATACCATAAATGCAGTTTCCTCACTAATTTATAAACTTCCATCTTACATTCATACAACTGTTGTATAATGGTTGGTACAAACTTCAACCCATGATTTAAAACGTTAATAAGACAGTCATTAATAGAAGAACCAGATAAATTGACTACATTATTACAGCCACAGTATTTATTAGTACCATTTAGTCCTTCTGTTGTCACGTCATTGCGGCTGTTGTTGTCCCCCTCTCTGTTGCTCACGTTCAGGGTAGCTTCTTTTTTGCTGTCGACTATTTTCTCCCTGGTGATGAAAATTATCATGGAGATATCGCTCATTTACTGGCGATGGTAAAGGTGGATAATTATTAGTGTCTTCGATTTCACTATCACGCCTACCATTCTCTCTGGAAGACATTTCCATGCTATTTTCACTAACATATCTATCTCTCGAAGTTCCCGGCCCATCCTTGAAGCGGACTTTAGAACGCGACCGTTGATTGGGTGGTCTAAAGAAGGCAGTTCCTTTTTCAAAATCGCGAAGATCTCTTTGGATTTTATGCATTTTCTGCTCAAGAAGTTTCTTTTCATATACATTAAGTTTATCTTGAATATCACACAGGCATGACTCAAAACGGACTTTCTCTAGAACAGTCATTAAATTAGTACATACACTAGTGTCTTTTTTGATATCAGCAAGCTTAATTATATCTCTTTCTATTAAAATGTTTATCCATTCTCTAGAACAAAGGTGAGCAGCCTTCTCCCACCTCTGTTTAAAAACTTTATCTTTCGACGAAGTCAAGTCAAAAGGCTGAGATGAAAATTTAATGGCTGTTAATCCACGAGGCACAATATCTAGATCTAGGTATCTCTGCAAACTAGTATAGTTGTAATAAGTAGCCATTTCCTTGTTCATTAAGTTACTTAATTTGGAAATTAAAGTTTTTACCTCAACTGGATAATTCAAAGAATGTTTCCCAATATTAGCAAAGGGATTAATAGGATGCTTACTTCGAGTCTCTGCCAGAATACGTTCCCAAATTGGTATAGCAGAACTTTCTTCATTGCCTGTATTTCTATCAAACCGATCTCTGTCCTGCTCTACATTAGAGCTCAAGAAGCCATCCATTGTACGCTGAGAGGAACCCACATTTTCCTCTCTAAAAATCCGTGGAATGTTAATAGCTGGGTCACTGGCCATCAACAAAGGATAAGTACTTGCAACACAGGAACAGAAAAACACAGAGTTGCTTCACCACAAAACGAAAACCACAAAAGCCACTGGAAAAAGTTTTATTCCTCTAGCGCCTCGGCCACAATCAGCCTTCAAGGAGTAACATACCAGATTTAAAAAACAGTTTATATAAGCCCAGCTCCAATTTAATAAGCAATTAAACAATCATAAAATTAATAAAAATTTTAAAGTAACACACATCAGTTCATATAATGCTTTTCCAACAACATTTTGTATTCAAGCCCTTAGGCATTAATGTGCCATATTTTAAAATAAAAACAGTTTCCTTCCTTAAAAGCATAAGCTTATATATTTCTGAAGCAGCCTAAGTGCCATCAAAGATCTTGTTTAGCCAGTTTTCATTATTTTATACTCTGCATTCAGAGAGTTCAATGCTAGTAATCATAAACCTTCATACACTCACATACAGAGCCTTAATATGGTGTCTTTTTCTTTCTTGAACATATTTAGCTGTCTAAGGATTAGATGTATATATCCTGTTTCCTTTGCACATATGAATCCAATGAGTAGAGAAAGTGTGTTCATTTTAAATTAACCATATTCCTGTAATTTAAGACGATACTGATTCTGCCAACTTTATCCTGTATGATACAGAGTTTAATTCCTAAGATAGTGTTATGGAGCTGCAACTGATACTGGGTTTCTTGTGCATTTGCAGTAGCTATGTATTTATAGCAGTTGTTTCCCCTTTGAGATGATCTGTTACTGTCTATTTAATACATAATTCTCTTGTTGTTAACCCACTAACCCGCTGCAACAACTGTGTGATGGTCAGTTGCATGACTTATTCATTATGACATTTTAGCCTGGCTCTGTCTTGTAAAGGAGTATAAAGCCCTGACAATGACTCAGACAACTGAAGCTGAGGTTGTTTCTTAGGTACTGGATGAGTCTATATTTCCTGTTTACATGGGATCCTGTTTTCAGTAAACAACATTTAATTATAAGTTAAGATGATTTTGTTTATTTAACTTATAGCCTTATTGGATCAGTTTTGAGTCTAACAAGGGGTGGGGGGAGTATTTCATTAAAACTAACTTGTTTGATTTAAGTTTTTTTGAATGCTTTTTTGTCCTGCCAGAGTCTTAGCAGACCTTGTCTACTGAACTGTGACATACTCTTTTATTGTATGATTTATTTGTTAATATGAAGCAATTAAAATATATATTCTAGCAGTCCAAAAAAGTAGAATGATGAGATGACACCAGGCTCTCAGCATAAAACTAACAATTATAAGTGCTTTCACAGCTCTTGCTGCTGCTTCAGACGTCAGTATAAAAATACAGTCACACACACACAGCAATTTATACAGTAAGTCAACTGGGAAATAAATCAATTAAGCAATTGTGTATTAAAAGAATACAAACAAATGTAATGTTGTTGTTGTTTGTCTTTCGGCTTTTTCCTGGTAAGGGGTCGCCACAGCGGAACTCCGGTCCGATAATGATTGGCAGTAGATTTTTACAAAACGCCGATGTGCCAGCTCGATGCCCAACCTTCATTGAAGGCACGCCCATTTACGCACGCATGTCCTTAGAACACTACCCAACCATGGGGAGGCATGCAGACTCCACACAGAAGGCACTGCCAAGCTGAGAATCGAACGGGAGAACCTCTTGCTGTGAGGTAACAATGCTACCGCTGTACCACCGTGGAATAAGCCAATACAAACAAACAAATAAGAAATGAACTTAAAAGCAACTAATGCACATAAGTGTATGTAAAGCTCATCTAAAAAGTGAGCATGTCTGTAACAAAAGTTTTAGGGGGAATTTATCATTTAGTCCTGAACCATAACCAGCCCTTAACCTAGCTATCCACTTGCTCTCTAAGCTTTCAGTAGCATTCCTAACATCACCCAGCCTCTTAGTCGCTGCTACCTGTGCTATAACCTGAAACTTAAAACAATGTGTGTGTGAGGTGAGCTTCATGTGTTTAGAAAGAGCACTGCACTCATATGTCTTAAGGGTTCTACTATACATTCCTTCAACTATCAGTTTTGCCTACATAATACTTCATGCAGGCAGTGCAGCATGCTAAATAAACCACATGAGAAGAAGTACAAGTAGCTTGAACATCAAACACATACTGTTTACCCTGATCTGTATGTATAAACGTACCAGTAGTGTCAATATAACTGCAGCACTCACAAGTATGACATGGTCTAGTTCCTTTATAAATGGAACCCATTTTATTCCTAGTAGTTTTACCATCAATAACTTGTAGATAAAGCATCTGTTTTAAAGATCATTTCTTCTTAAAGATAAAGTTAAGTTGTTCACCCACTATTTGTTTAAGATCATTATTCATTGTTATAATGTATATAATATCCAAGACATACCCTGTAGTGTAAGAAAAAGTCACCAATACACTGCATTTGCCATCACTCAGTCTCTTGGGGTGAATAGAAGGTGGATTTGAAAAAAAGAAGGAGCTGCCTCTACCTTCTCTAACATCAGAAACTTTATTCAATACTTGTACATTACACCTCTTGTAGCCCCTATCCACAAACTTTTCTCCAGGTCTTTCATTTCAGCCATAAAATTGCCATCACTGACATTCACCCTTGTATTATGTTATCAAGTACATATTTAGGGTGCATGCTTGTTCACTGTAAAAAGTTGTTCCTGTAGCAAGGTTTCCTGTATAGTGAAATGCCCATCTGTCCACTGCTTGAAACTCTAAGTACATCAAAGTAGCTAATTTCTACCTTAGAATACTCAGCTGTAAATCTAAGAAATGTAGTACTAGCATTAATCTCTTCTATAAACTTAACCAACTATTCTCGTGTACCCTTCCAAATCAAAAATAAATCATCCGCAAAACGTCTGTAAAATATTGTTGAGAGTCACTCAGGATATGTGATTTGGTATTGACAAGTGGTCTAAAATGCTTTTCTAGAAAGATGGACATAGACTCTGTACTCCATTTTCTACCAGAGACTATAGGTCTAAGTGGTGGATTTCTAGGATCCTTGTGTAACTTGGGCAGGCCCTGTATAAAGGGAATCAAGGGATGTTGCACAAAAATAATCAAACAAACTTCTATCTATCAGCCAAGATGACATCATACAACTCAACTTGTCTTTAATACGAATTACCTTGTTAACATCAAACCAGTGTAATTGTACTACAAAAAGAACTGTCAGACAACATAACATTCATTTTGTCAGCATGCCATGAAGAATCTAAAATCACAATAGGGCCCCCCCTTTGTCAGAAGGGTATATAACATTGGTTTGGTCACACATTAAGTGTTCAAGCACTTCCTTCTCTCTAACAGTCATATTAAAAAAGTGCTTCCCCTTATTTGCAGAATCATAGCCCTTATAAATTTCATCTAAACATATTTTTTCAAATGCCTCAATAAGGGGATGTAAAACAGGTGTTCAAGTGCTTGACTTCCTAAAAACATATTCACCAGATGTAACTACATTGTCTTTATACATATACTTTAACATTAAACTTCTAGTGAAAGTTTTCACATCAGAAATCATCTCAGTAATATCAGTACTCTGAGAGGGCACAAAAGAAAGACCCTTCTGTAAGAATAATACTTCTTCAGTACTCAGTACTTTACTAAACAAGTTATAAGTCAAGTCTTTTTCCAGTACCTCTTTATACTTGGTGTTTCTACAGAGTCCTGTGCCTTGTCCTTCTCTGAGACTTCGGGCATCTTTCTGCAGTTTTCTGGTGTATAGGTAAAGGAAGATTCAAGCTATTGGCCTTGTGTTGTTTACAAACAGCTTGAACAGTTTTATTCTGGCCATTGTGCACCTCAGCAGCTACAACAAAGTTTTTCTCCTTGCTCCCATGTCTAAACCATTCGCAGATACACTGAAAAGTTAATGACATCATCAGCAGCATTGGTGGGACCACGGTTAGCCGATATATGACAGACAGAAGTGGATGCTGAATTAGCTGACATCTGCTGAACAGAATCACCATGGTTAACATTCACAGTTTACTGTTCCACAGTTTCCTCAACAGCATTAACCCCTGTTGTCCTTGGCCAAGAAAACACATGCCCTTTCAAAAAATAATTTCTGTTTCTAGTTAGTTTCTTGATTTTAGTGCTCAAACGTTTCTGTTCATAAAAACTGGCTGCATCCAAAACAGTGCTAGCCAATCTATCAACCAGTTCAACAGAAAACTGTTCATGTAAATCGGATACACACTTTCAATCTGCATAATTAAGCTAGTTCTTCCTTTAAGGCACAGTCAAGGAGTAATTTAATATATTTGAAAACTCAACTCTAGACTGAGTTTCTGCCACTCACCTAATAAAGTAGGAAATGCAATTCCTTCTGCTGGCATTTTCAAGACATGTAGACCCCTAGGATCAACACTGAATTTAAGACACATTTTCAGGTGATAGCATTGGCATTGTGTTCTCTTCAGTTTGTAAAGAGCATTCTCTAGTTTAGAAATACCTTGTCTGAGTTGTAAGATATCAGTGTCAGTCTCAGTTGTAGGATATCAGTGCCAGTTGTAGGATATCAGTGTCAGTCTCAGTTTTAGGATATCAGTCAGTCTCAGTTGTAGGATATCACTGTCAGTCTCAGTCGTAGGAAATCAGTGTCCATCTCAGTCTCAGTTGTAGGATATCAGTGTCAGTATCATCATGCTCCAAAGACGTACCATCCAGGGGATTCATGTCAGGATGTAGTGGATGCAGCCAGTCTTTATGAAAAGAAAAATTTGCATACTAAAATCAAGACACTAACTAGAGACAGAAATGAGTTTTTGAAAGGACATGTGTTTTCTTGTCCAAGAACAGCAGGGGTTAATGCTGTTGAGAAAACTGTGGAACAGTCAACTGTGAATATTAACCATGTTGATTCTGTTAAGCAGATTTCAGCTAATTTAGCATCCACTTCTGTCTGTGATATATTGACTAGCTGTGCTCCTACCAACACTGCTGATGATGTCATTGGCATTTCCAGTGTATCTGCGAATGGTTTAGACATGGGAGCAAGGAGAAAAACATTTGTAGTAGCTGCTGAGGTGCACAGTGACCAGAATAAAACTGTTCAAGCTGTTTGTGAACAATGCAAGGCCAATAGCTTGAATTTTCCTTTACCTGTACAGCAGAAAACTGCAGAGAGATGACCGAGGTCTCAGAGCCGGACAAGGGACAAATGCAAGTTGAATCAGGACTCTGTAGAAACACCAAGCATAAAGAGGTACTGGCAAAACACTTGATTTATAACTTGCCTAGTAAAATACTGAGTATTGAGGAAGTATTATTGTTACAGAAGGGTCTTTCTTTTGTGCCCTCTGAGTACTGATGTTACTGAGATGATTTTTGATGTGAAAACTTTCACTAGAAATTTAATGTTAAAGTATATGTATAAAGACAATGCAGTTACATCTAGTGAATGTTTTTTAGGAAGCCAATCACTTGCATACCTGTTTTACATCCCCTTATTGACGCATTTGAAAAAAAATGTTTAGATAAAATTTATAAGGGCTATGATTCTGCAAATAAGGTCAAACACATTTTTAATATGACTGTTGGAGAGAAAGAAGTGCTTGAACACTTAATGTGTGACCAAAGCAATGTTATATGCCCTGCCATCAAGGGGGGCCCTATTGTGATTTCAGATTCTTCATGGTATGCTGATAAAATGAATGTTATGTTGTCTGACAATTCTTTTTATAGTAAAATTAGACTGATGTTAATAACAAGGTAGTTCGTATTAAAGATAAGTTGAGTTGTATGATGTCATCTGGGTTGATAGGAGTTTGCTTGATTATTTTTTTGTGCAACATCCTTTGATTCCCTTTATACAGGGTCTGCCCAAGTTACACAAGGATCCTGTAAATCCACCACTTAGACATATAGTCTCTGGTAGAAAATGGAGTACAGAGTCTATACCCATCTTTCTAGAAGAGCACTTTACACCACTTGTCAAATCCAAATCAAGTATCCTGAGTGACTCTTAACAATTTCTGATTGATCTTTGAGTTTACACAGTCTACATTTGATGTAGAGGGATGGTACTTGGTAACCTTGGATGTAAGTTCCCTCTTCACAGTTATACCAAATATTTTAGGTATTGAATGGGTGGTACAATATCTGATGGAACATACATTTAGTGATAGTAAGGTTGAATTACTTTATTTACTTGAGTTGGTTTTATATAACAGTGTATTTGTTTTTGATGGTAATTATTTTTTGCAAAGAGATGGTGTAGCTGTGGGCACATCATGAGCCAACAGCTACGCCTATCTCATTATGCTCATCTGGGAACGTAAGCACATATTGGTTGATACACACGTAGAGCACATTTTATTTTATTTATGTTTTGTGGATGATTCATTTTTGATTTGGAAGGGTACATTAGATGAGTTGGTTAAGTTTATAGATGAGATTAATGCTAGTATTACATTTCTGAGATTTACAGCTGAGTATTCCAAGGTAGAAATTAGCTACTTAGATGTACTTATCAGAGTTTCAAGCAGCGGACAAATGGACACTTTACTATACAGAAAACCTTGCTACATGAACAAATTTTTACAGCAAACAAGCATGCACCCTAAATACGTATTTGATAACATAATACAAGAACAGGGACATAGTCTCAAGGGTGAATGTCAATTTTATGGCTTAAATGAAAGACCTGGAGAATAAGTTTGTAAATAGGGGCTACAAGAGGTGTAATGTACAACAAGTATTGAACAAAGTTTCTGATATTAGAGAAGGTAGAGGCAGGCCCTTTTCTTCAAATCCACCTTCTATTCATCCCAAGAGACTGAGTGATGGTAAATGCAGGGTACCGGTGACTTATTCTTACACTACAGGGTATATCATGGATATAATAAGGAAGCATTGGCCCATTATAACAATTAATAATGATCTTAAACAGTTAGTGGGTGAACAACCTAACTTTATCTTTAAGAAGAAACTATCTTTAAAACAGATGCTTTGTTATCCAAAACAGTTTATTGATGGCAAAACTTCTAGGAATAAAATGGGTTCCACGTATAAAGGAACTAGACCATGTCATACTTGTGAGTGCTGCAGTTATATTGATACTACTGGTATGTTTATATATACAGATCTGGGTAAACAGTATGTGTTTAATGTTCAAGCTACTTGTACTACTTCTCTTGTGATTTATTTAGCATGCTGCACTCCCTGCATGGAGTTTTATATAAGCAAAACTGATAGACAGTTGAAGGAATTTATAGTAGAACCCTTGGACATATAAATAATGATACTGAGTGCAGTGCTCTTTCTACCCATGTGCAGCTTGTTTCACACACACCCATTGTTTTAAGTTTCAAGTTATAGCACAGATAGCAGCTACTAAGAGGCTGGGTGATGTTTGGAATGCTACTAAAAGCTTAAGAGAGCAAGTGGATAGTTAGGTTAAGGGCTGATTATGGTTCAGGACTAAATGATAAATTTCTCCTTAAACCTTTGTTACAGACATGCTCACTTTTTAGATGAGCTTTACATACACTTATGTTCATTAGTTGCTTTTAAGTTCATTTCTTATTTTTAAATTTTCATTATATTTATTGTTTGTATTCTTTTAATACATAATTGCTTAATTGATTGATTTCCCAGTTGACTTACTGTATAAATTGCTGTGTGTGTGACTGCATTTTTATACTGACATCTGAAGAAGCAGCAAGAGCTGTGAAAGCACATGTGTTGTTTTAAAATAAAAGATTGTTCAATTTTACGCTGAGACCCTGATGTCATCTCATCATTCTACTTTTTTGGACTGCTTTACACTGGCTTATTTGTTTGGTGAGACATTTACAAAGGACATGTTGGTTGTTTTTTCCTGTTAAAATATATATTCTGCTTTCCCCACTGCATTATGTAATACACAAAGGATTATACAACGACCCCCCCATTAATATTCCAAAATGTGCATGCTGATTGGTCAGCGTGCATGTTGTAAATCAGTTATAGTAATGGAAAAAGGTCCATTAGCATAACTCTTTTTTTACAGCAACAGAGAACGCAAGATCTCTGTTGCTGTTTAGACACTGTCTCGCTATGTTAAAGGAGTTTAACATAGCGAAACAGCTTTAAAAAAAGTAACGGAGATCTTCCTGTCTGCGTTGCTTTTTTTAAAGGTGTCTCACTATGTTAAACTCCTTTAACATAGCAAGACACTTTGTAAAAAGCAACAGAGATCTTGCTTTCTCCATTGCTTTTACCCACAGCTCTGATGTACTGCATAAGCATACGCATGCGCAGTACATCAGAACTGCCACAGAATACCAGACAGCTGCGGAAGGGCAGCAAGGAGGCATTTTACAATGCCATTATTTAAGAAAAATAATTATTTTTTTCTTAAATAATATCATTGTATAATAGCAGTAGCCCACTTTTGGGTGTGGGTAATGCTGGATTTACCCACAGTTGTCTTTGTTTGGCCACTCGGACTTCGCCCTCATGACCAAATCACACCATCCGTGGGTAAATCCAGCATTACCCACACCCAGGCGTGGGTTATTTCTATAGTAAACAATGCCACTGCATCCCTTTAAAGGAAGTCATATGTTTCTACTCATGAGCATTGTATAGGAAAGTGGAATGCTAAGTTGTAGTTTTTTTTAACTTCAGTTTGGTATGCAAAGCCTTTTAAATGTAAAAGTTAGTTTGGATAGAACATGCATATCTCCTATTGAAATATACCTTTAGAAAACATCAAAGAACGATCTGTTGGGAAGTAAATATGAGCTGCTTAAATCACATGCAGTCTGTGTTGTGTGCCTACCAGCAGCGTAATGCTTACTGGAAATCATAAGGCTATTGATACTAAATTTTACAGTCCACTTAATTGTAAACAAGGAAGTTTAAGTATATACATAAGGACATAATACACAGGATATACAAGATATCAACAAAAGAATAGTTCTGCTGAGGTTTGTATGATTGCAATGCTTAATGTTTATAACTGTGATGTAATGTTATGGAAATATAACTATAATACTGACTGTCTACTTTATCTGCATCACATGAAAGCTAGAAGTAAAACTCCATGACTTATGAGCTAGATTGAGGTTCTATTTCTTAAAGGCATTGACAATTATGATGATTCCTTTATACCAGTATAGGAAGGGACATGCAGCAAGGGTTAGATAAACACCCTCTTAAAAATACATAGTCTTATTTCAGGAGATTTATAGACCTATGGGACTACTCACCAGTGTTGGCTGGAACACAACACTGATAGACTAATACCCTGCTTGTGAATCATACTGGTAGTTATTCTAAAGTTTAGTATAAGATAATAAGCATATGGTCACTATGTAAATGCCTAGTGTTCTCCACTTTATGACTTTATATGCCTTCTCAATAACATGGGATCAACTGACTAAAAATATAAAAATACCTGCAGGAGTTTACAATTTATGTTGATGGCTCCATTATGTCTTTGCTCCTCAAAATCATTAAGGAACTAGCTGACCTCATGCTTACAGAAAAGGACTGAGGTGGAAGAATGTTTGTACTTGGGGAAAGAATGGAATTCACTGTACATTACATTGTTCATGTAAGAAACTGTATAAGGAGATATCTAAAATATGTTTCTGGAACTTTCTAATATATAAAATGAAATCCTTGTGAAAATAATATATAATAATAATAGTATTCCAAATTTTCTTAACAGTTCAATTACATACACACTTGGTAACAAAGTCCCCCCCACTTTTTTCCTTTCACATGATCTACCCTTAAGGTATCTAATGACCATAGACTACTATCTGAAACAAAATACAAAATATATATTTGGGAATCTTAATTAATTAAAAATATTTATAATATTGCTTTTTTTACTCATAAAACTAAAGGATATTGTTATACATAAAAAGTCAACAAAATATAAAATGTCTAATGTTATGAATTACATCATTAATGTAGCTAAACAAAATATATTTTGTTTACCAAGTTGTAACTGGTATTGTATAGACAAAGAGTACAACAATTAAAACTACCAAAGTTCTTGCGAGAATTGATTCTTTTATTAGACTCAATATGTTTAAAGACACTATAATAGCAAGAAAATATCTTTAACCTAACTAACAAATTATATAATTCAATATTTTAAGTAGCTCTGATTCTTTGTATGATACATACAAGTTAATGAGTTTTGTTTTAAAATGTACTTGGTATTGATGTTTTAAACTCTTAGAGTTAGATTATCTATAATCTGTTATATATTGCTATATTTCATTACTAAATATTATCTTCAGAGAATATAAGCTTAATAATCAACTTCAAATATACATTTACTTTTGATATAACAATAGTCTTCTTGTATACTCTAAATCTTAAAAGAAGAAACTCAAGACAGTTAAATTATAATCAAACTACTATCAGACATTATTCCTTGTTATATTTTTAGGCAAAATATAGATAATGAATAGGAGGGTTGAACCTATTCTCTTTCTTAGCTAGATGGTGAAACATAGACTCATGGTCTAGATCTGGAGTTATTTACTCCATGAGAGATTGGATGCTTAGAATGTTATGATGCTATATAGTTCTTAACTTAAGTGATTTTGGTCTGGTATCTACAAATAAAAAAACATTTTTCTATCTTTTACCCTAAATCACTCACCCTTTTATTAATAATTTACATGAGTTACTTCAGTGATCTTGGTAAGGTTATTCATTACATACTACAGAAAAACTTACATAAATAAGTCAGACTTTAATATATGAAACATTTAAAATGTTTGTCAATTAATATAAATGGACTGAATAGTGGTTGTAAGAGTTAGCTTTTACAAATATCCAAGCCTTTCTCTCTCTCTTCAGGTTGTATTTATTCAAGAAATACATCTTTTAACAAAAGATATAGACAGTTTAAATAATAAACAGTATACAGTATTAGCTCTCAATTTAACCAAAAAAGAAGAGGGGTAGCTATACTATGGAACAGTTCATTATCTACACCTCACATACTAAATTCTTACAATGATAAAGTTATGTTTTGTTTAGTTAATATTCTAATCAATAAGACGATCTATACCTTAAGTGAATATATATTGGATTCCTGCTTTAGGTGGTAAAATAGGTAATATTCAATTAGATCAGATTCTTCAATTTTCCGAAAGATCCTTAATCATAGCTGGGGATTTCAATTGTATACTATAAGAAGGCAATACTAACACAAAGAATAAATGTAAATTATCTGCTAAAGTAATAATAAACTTTACCAATATACTTAATATTAAAGACTTTAAAGGATATTTAAAGACTCTCTTCACTATACTTATTTATCAAATAGACATGGTACACACTCATTGAGTATTTATATCAAATAATTTAGCTACATATTTAGAAGTTAAAATAATCTCTTGCCCAAATTTAGACCATAATCCTATAACCTTTGGTTTGTTTCTGTCATATGATAATCTTACTCATTACAAACATGAAGGTGTTTAAAGATTTTTTTGACAAAGAAATACTATTATACCTAGAATTCAGTAACACAAAGGACATATCACAAACTTATATATGGGATGCCCTTAAATCTTATCATTATGGAAGAATTATAAATTGATATTGTCAGAAAAGGAGGCAATGGAATAAGAACCTAAAATAATTGCAAGATAAAATCGAGAAGTTAAAACTAGAGCATCAAGACAAAAATAAGATATCTTTGGAAAAAATAAATGAATTACAAAATAAATACTTAGAAATCGTAAATAATAAAATCAAAATAAAGATGGAAAAAATTAACTTCAATAAATTAAAAAAAGTTACATAAAATAGCCTTGAACTAAAATGATAAAATAAAATTATATTAAAATGTGTAGTGAAAGCAAAAATAAACTCATGGCAATAGAAGATATACTCGATGAGTTTAAAACACATTATATAAAAATTAACCAAATTAATCCAACAATGGATTCAAAAACAGCAATAAAAACATTTATTAAAAATACACTAAAAACTGACAGTTTGTTTATTATTTCTAGATGTAACTCTAATAGCAATGATTGAACTTACTAATCCAATACATGAATTTAAAATCTAGTGAAGTCCTAGGCAATGATGGGATAATTTCTGAATTATATAAATTGATGCCCAAAATGTATTAAATATTTTGTTACACATATTTCAGTCAGAATTATTGAACAATGATTTCCCCTTCCTGGAAGTATACACTAGTTTCTCCTATCCTTAAATCTGACAAAGACCCAATAGAATGTATTTTTATATACCTATTTCATAGCCTAGTACCAACCTATGAACATTTGACAATCGGCCCTAGGGTATATACAAGCCAAGCCATAACAATTCCCTGGATATTTCTTCCCACAATATTTACTTCCCTGGACCCCTGACTAGCAGAGCGACTGACATGATCCCCGGGGTGAATTTCCTATCTCCCATCCAATCGTCAAGGTTCCTTTTGAAGAGGGACAAGGAGGTGTTCTGCTTGACATGTATGAGCAGTCTCTTCCAGAGTATGGGGAGTCACTGGGTCAGGAACCTATCTCTCCAGCATGTTTTTTTCATTTTGATGACAAGGTTTAGATCCCTGGAGCATGTGGCTCAGGGATTGGGATTTCTTTAAGTGGAGTATGTCCAACAGCTCAGGATTTGACATGGCCTTGTATGTTAAGCAGAGATAGCCTCTGAGTAGATGATATGCCACAGAGTATAGCTGGAGTTTTTTTAGATGGTCAGCATAAGGCATCTGCTTTAGGCCTGTGATTCTTTTAGTGAGGTATTTCTGTGGCCTTTCCAGTTGTTGCAGATGTCTTGTGAGGTACATATAATGGGTTGAATGAGGGATGAGCACAGTTGGACAATGACCTCCTTTTTTCTGGATGCAAAGCCCTTAGTGATGAGGTGTGCCACATAGAAGGATTTCCTGATTGTTGCAGCAATGTGGTTATCGAAGGTTGATTATAAATTATGTCCATTATAGCAAATAGATTAACAGTTTCTTACATATGTAATTGATAAAGATCAAACTGGTTTTATTAAAAACAGAAACACATTTGATAACATCAAAATACTTTTAACCATAATTGATTACACTAATAATAATAAAGATCACCCGACACTAGTAAGCTTAGACATTAATAGTGCATTTGAAATGGTTAATTGGGATTAATTATCATTAGTGTTGCAGGAATATAACTTTTCATTTGCTTTCCAACAACTTATAAATAATTTATATAACAAATATTTGGCCTACATAAAATAGGGTCTTATCTCATGATCAATACCAATTAATAGGTGTAAATAAATGGTTGTCTTCTCCCCATTATTATTCACCTTAGTTAAGGATTTTTTTTGCAAATTATATGAGTAAATCATGAAATTAAAGGAGTGCATCTGGGACATGAACTAAATTTAAAAATACTTTAATTTGCAGATTATATTTTATTAACATTAACAGACAATAACAACACCCTTAATTCCCTTTTTAAGATAATCAGTCCAAATTGGATCTCACTTTTAATGAAGATAAAACAAAAGTTTTATGTATTAACTCTAATCCTATTAATATTCCACAACAATATACTAAATATCTAGTTAGTGATGACAAGATTAAATATTTAGGAATAATTGTAACAAAAAATATTAGATATAGTTAATATAAATGATTGTAATATTTTAGAAAATATTAAAAAACTAATAACTGGAACAATTTTTTTTGCACTATATGGAACACTTTCAATTATTAAAATGATAATGTTGCCTAAGTTATTATACATAATTCAGTCCCTAGCACTTCCCATTCCTAACTGGGTCTATGTTAAGTAGTCGAAGTTTTACAACTTCGAACATAGTATGATCAAACCCATAAGTTTGAAGTTGTAAAACTTCGAATGTGTAAAAAAGAAAAAAAGAAAAAAACTAATCTAAGGGTTGTAAGTAGGGGGCAAGCCCCATGCACCCCAACCCCCGCTTTTGAAATATACCAACTCTGAGACAACACTACAATGGAATACAGTGCGAAAAGGGAAGATTTCCCTTTGCTCCACTATGGCGCTAGCTTGTAGTTGGTATATTTAAAGAGCAGAAGGTGTGGGGGGCACTTTCCCCATGTGGGGGCTGCAGGGGGACTTGCCCCCCTGCTTACAACCCTTGGGTAAGTTTTTTCTTTTTTTTTTTTTTTACAACTTCAAACTTAGGGTTCAATCATTTAGCGTTTAAAGTTGTAAAACTTTGACTATGTAATATAGACCCTTCCTAAACAATATGCAAAAGAATTGTATACTTCAATTCTGAAATTTCTGTGGCATTCTAGTAGACCTAGATTAGCATTAGTTCATTATCAACATAGCTGGTCTAATGGAGGAATAGCTTTACCTGATTTAGAATCATATTGTGCATCATCTATTATAAAACTATTTTGTGGAATTAATGCTATGTGGAAAGATATACAACAGTATATTTTATTTATTGCATTTGATTACCCGGAAAGTCCTCTGGACCTGACAAACCCATTTTCAGTGGAGGCCCGGGGAGAAAATCTCCACAGTTATATAAACAATAACATTTGAAACAGTACAGTAATAATTATGTGTGGAGAAAAAGTTTTACAGTTGCTTGAACAGACAAATTTTAAAGACAGTACAGTAATTATATATAATCAACATTATAAATGATACAAGTAATATTAGACATTTTGGGACATAGCAATATAGAATCATGAATGATACTCAATGCAAATACAATTTATACAACAGAATAATCAATAATACTTTTCTCTGATTTTAAAAGGGTACATGTAGAATACCAAAATAAAACAATAAATGTATCCTGTATTACAATGATAGCTTCCATCTTCAAGAATATAGCATACAGGAATCCTGAATACATCCTGAATAAAAGGCCAGGATTTTCATGATCTTTCATGTTGCATTCACACAAAATAATACTATTATTTTTAATACATTTTCAATGGATAATTTTAAGGAAAAAACAATTAATATATTGGTTCCAATTAATGATGAAAGAAAAAATATTTCCTTGATTATATATTAAATAAATTTAGCTTAAATAAAGAAGTGTGGATATATATACAAAATTGCAGATATGCAATTGAAAAAAGATGATCTGTGATGCAAACTTCAATCAAAAAGGAAATCCCAACATTTATAAACTTTTCGATATTAGCAATCCATCAAAATCCTCCTGAGAAGAATTATTTATCTAGAATCTATAATATTAAAAATAAATTTGATTTCTGTAACGATAATTATTGGGATTATACTATAACTATAAATAAACATTTCCCAAGTGAAACTGAAAAAAAAATAATACTTATAACGTCTTTTCAAATCACAAGATAATTAAGATGGAAGTTATTCTCATGGAAATGTATGCATAAAACTTTTATTACTCCACACAAAATAGAACTGATGTCTGGGAAAAAGCTTACTTGGAGATGTGGTTTGGATGTTACAGCCAGTTGGCAAAATATGATCTTTGAATGTAGCCTACTTAAACCCTTCTGGAATAATTTTAATCCTTTTTTACAGGCTCTTTTTAATGACAATTTCTATTTAAATAACTCATTGATTTTATTTAACACACCAATTCCTTCATGTGTTAAGAAAGTTGATTATACCCTCCTGTGGGCACTTTTAACTATTGCAAAAAAAGTAATAGGAATTTGGAAAACCACTACTAGTCCAACAATGAAAGACTTTTGTAACATTGCAACTGACATTTGTCACTGGAAATCCTAACAATTAAACAAAGAACCAACAGACAAAATTATTCACTTAATTCCTGGATGAAACTCAGGAGACTACTGAATAAAAGGACATTAATCTAGAACTAAAAAGAACTTGTTGAAATAATTGTTTTGCTTCTATTTTAAATTGTAGACACCCTGTAAATAATTTATGTTAGCGTTTTGTTTGTTTGGTATTGTTTCAATTTTTACCTATATATGTAATTTTCATCTGGCAAATGTTATGCATTTATAATCTAATAAAAAAAATTTAGAAACAAATATTTAAAGTCACTATTCAACAGAAGACCTTGTATAATTTTATTACATGGAAGGGAAGCAAGAAAAAAATTATCTACAGTCACCTATTAGATACTATGAATGCTGACTATTAGACATCCAAGTATTATGTACAAAAATTAATCATGCACATAACTGATGGCTGAGGATCAATTTTCAAGGATCAAATTGATGAACCCCCATTAAATACTAATGGTACAGAGGCAAATGTTTGCAACAACTGAAAAACAAGAACACAGTGGTTGTAAGAAAACAGATTTTAGGAATAAATGCTGGCCCTATTTGAAGGCCCACAGCTAAAACAGACTTAAATAATTTTATGCAGTGTGTGCAGTATTTGTTAATAAGAGGAAGAAATAGTACCTGAAATCATTAAATTAAGTATAACTTTTAGTTATGTGTGTGTGTGTGTGTGTGTGTGTGTGTGTGTGTGTGTGTGTGTGTGTGTGTGTGTGTGTGTGTGTGTGTGTGTGTGTGTATATATATATATATATATATATATATATATATATATATATATATATATGAGTAAAGCTCAGTAGATGCTTTGGACAAGAGTGTCACATATACATTAGACTGTATGCCATAGCTTTAGACCAAGAATTAATAACAATTCAAATTCCATATATTTTGCTAGAAAATGTGATGGGTACAAGTGAGGAGACTGTGGATACTATATCACTGGCAAATAAGGATAACCTGATCATGGTGTTAAGGTCCAACTAGACTGTGAGACATGCTTTGGCACAAATATAGGTGCATGTAAAAAAAGAAATACAGAAGATTAATTTTGCATATGTTTTTGGAAAGAGTACCATATCAAAATATTAAGAAGGTATTTTCATAAGGAGACAGCCTATTATACCAGATGAGCTAGTTATAGACTCAGCTATATTGGGGATTTGACAAATAAAAATAAGTTAGTTTTTTGAGGCAAAACTTTCATAATTTTATGACTGTTTTTCCAGTTCCCTTGTTGGTCCAGGTGCAAAATAAAGTCTTTGATTTATTTTAGTGTAGTAGGCCTAACATAGTGCAGACTTAGGCTTCATACCTATCCATACATAGGTCAGTGTGTACATTTTCTCCAGCCAATGCTACAAACAATGGTGATTCTACAAAGAGTTTGCTAAAAAGAAAAAAAGCTAGTCTATCTATCCATAAAGAATGGCTAGTACTGAAGGAGAAAAAGGACAGTATTGCTATATTTCATTACTAAATATTATCTTTTTAGAGAATATAGTCTAAGATTAATAATCAACTTTATATATATCTATATATCTATATATATATATATATATATATATATATATATATATATATATATATACATACACACACACACACACACACACACACACACACACACACACACACACACACACACACACACACACACATTTCCTTCTGGTATAACTAATAGTCTTCTTGTATAATCTAATTAAATCTTAAAAGAGGAAACTCAAGAGAGTTAATAAATCATAAACTATTATGAGACATTCTTGTATTTTTATACAAAATATAGATTATGAACAGTAGGTTTGAATCTTTTCTCTTTCTTAGAGAGACTTAGACAGACTCACTGTCCAGGTCTGGAGTCATTTACTCCATGAGAGATTGGATGTTTAGAATGTTATCATGTTATATAGTTCTTAACTTAAGTGATTTTGGTCTGGTATCTACAAATAAAAAACAAATTCTTTTCTATCGTTTACCCTAAACCACTCACCCTTTTATTAATAATTCACATGAGTTACTTCAGTGATCTTGCTAAGGCTATTCATTACATACTACAGAAAAATGCACCAAAAAACGCGGCAAGGACACTGCTATTCCTTAAAATCTTTCTTGCACATAAACACAAGATGAGCGCTTTTGGGACTTCTCCCTTCATCAGATAAAATTACAATAAAACAGCCCCTTCTTTTAAACTAGTGCATATCCAATAGGATTCAGTAAAAAGCCCGCCTATTTTGAAGGGTGGGCTTAACAGGTATCACATCATTTAAACCTGGTGTACGATACTACAGAAAAACTTACAAAAATTAAAATCAGACTTTAATATATGAAACATTTAAAGTGTTTATCAGTTAATATAAATTTACTGAATTGTGGTTGTAAGAGAGTTAGCTTTTACAAATATCCAAGCCTTTTCTCTCTCCAGGTTGTATTTGTTCAAGAAATATATATTTTAACAAAATATATAGACAGGTTAAATAATAAACAATATACAGTATTGGCTCTCAATTTAACCAAAAAAGAAGAGGGGTAACTATACTATGGAACAGTTCATTCTCTACACCTCACATACTAAATTCTTATAATGATGATAAAGCTATGTTTAGTTAATATTCTACTCAATAAGATCTATACCTTAGTGCATATATATTGGATTCCTGCTTTAGGTGCTAAAATAGCTAATATTCAATTAGATCAGATTCTTCAATTTTCCAAAGAATCCTTAATCATAGCTGGGGATTTCAATTGTATATTACAATAAGGCAATACTAACACAAAAAGTAAATGTAAATTATCTGCATCTGCTAAAGTATTAATAAGCTTTACCAGTATACTTTTAAAGGATATTTAAAGAGACTCTTCACTATACTTATTTATCAAATAGACATGGTACACAATTATTACTCAGTAGAGCATTATATCAAATGATTTAGCTACATATTTAGAAGAAGTTAAAATAATCTCTTGCCCAATTTCAGAAAATAATGCTATAACCTTTGATTTGTTTCTGTCATATGATAATCTTACTCATTTTAAAAGAATCCCAGCATATCACAAACATGAAGATGTTTAAAAAATTTTTGACAAAGAAATGCAATTATACCAAAATTCAATAACACAAAGGAGATATCGCAAACTTATATATGGGATGCCCTTATATCTTATCTTTATGGAAGGATTATAAATTTATATTGTCAGAAAAGGAGGCAATGGGATAAGGACCTAAAAGAATTACAAGACAAAATTAAGTTAAAACTAGAGCATCAAGATAATACGATATCTTTGGAAAAAATAAATGAATTACAAAATAAATACTTAAAGATCTTAAATCATAAAATCAAAATAAACATGGAAAAATTAAGTTAACTAAATGTTCAATAAATCCAAAAAAGTTATGTAGAATAGCTTCTAGAACTAAAATGCTAATAAAATTAAATCATATTAAGGAAATATATAGTGAAAGCAAAAATAAAAAAAAATCATGGCAATAGAAGATATACTTGATTAGTTTAGAACACATTATATATAAATTAACCCAACAATGGATTCATAAACAACAATAAAACATTTATCAAAAAATACACTAAAGACAAACTGACAGAGTTGCATCTAGAAATTATAAACAAACCAATAATGATTCAACTTACTAATCCAATACATGAATTAAAATCTAATGAAGCCCTAGGCAATTGGATCATTTCTGAATTATATAAATTGATGTTCAAAATGTATTAAATATTTTATTACACATATTTCAATCATAATGGTTTAACAATTATTCCCCTTCCTGGAAGTATACACTAGTTTCTCCTATTCTTAAATCTGACAAAGATCCAATAGAATGTATTTCTTATATACCTATTTCATTGTTAAATGTTGATTATAAATTATTTATGTCCTTATAGCAAACAGATTTCAACGGGTTTTCACATATGTAATTGATAAAGATCAAACTGTTTTTATTAGAAATAAAAACACTTTTGATATTATCAAAATAATTTGGCCATAATTGATTACACTAATAATATTAAAGATCACCTGACACTAGTAAGCTTAGACATTAATAGTGCATTTGAAATAGTTAATTGGGATTATTTATCATTAATGTTGCAGGTATATAACTTTCCATTTGCTTTCCAACAACATATAAATAATTTACATGACAAATATTTGGCCTACATAAAAATAGGTTCTTATATCTCATGATCAATACCAATTAATAGGTGTAAAAAGGAAGGTTGTCCTCTCTCCTTTACTATTCAATTCCGTTATGGAATTTTTTGCAAATTATATGAGTATGTCGTGAAATTAAAGGAGTGAATCTGGGACATGAACTAAATTTAAAAATACTTTTATTTTTAAATGATATTTTATTAACATTAGCAGGCAGTATTAACACCCTTAATTCCCTTTTTAAGATTATTAAAAATTATCAGTTCAAATTGGGTCTCACTTTTAATGAAGATAAAACAAAAGTTTTATGTATTAATTCTAATCCTTTTAATATTCCACAACAATATACTAAATAGTTAGTGATGACCAGATTAAATATTTAGAAATAATTTAAAAAACATATATTGAAGATATAGTTAATATACATTATTGCAATATGTTAGAAAATATTTAAAAAACTAATAACGGGAATGATTTTTTGCACTAGAAGAAAGACTTTCACTTATTAAAATGATAATGCTACCTAAATTATTATACATAATTCAATCCCTAACACTTCCCATTCCTAAACAATATGCAAAAGAATTTTATTCTTCAATTCTGAAATTTCTGTGGCATCCTAATATACCTAGATTAGCATTAATTCATTAACAACGTAGCTGGTCTAATGGAGGAATAGCTTTACCTGATTTAGAATCATATTCTGCATCAGCTATTAGAAAAAACTGTCATTTTGTGGACTAATGCTAAGTGGTAATATATACAACAATATATAATCATGAATAATACTCAAACTACAATTTATACAACAGAATTAATAATACTTTTCTCTATTTTAAAAGGGTGCATGTAGAATACCAAAATATAACCATAAATTTATCCTACATCAGACCTCTTAACCATCCCAAATTACTCATTTTTTACCGAGTTTTGGGGTCCCAATTATGGGGTGCCATAATTTCCGAGTGGCACCCCTTCATTCCCAGTTATTTTCATCTATTATTTAGACTTTTTTTTAATTTCCATGCTTTTGGAGCTGATGACATCATGTGCGCGATGATGTCAGCTCCATCAGCCTGTTGGAATTAATCTCAAGGGATGTGCAGACATGCTTGGGAGCACTTCTGTTTGAATACTAGGGTCCGGAATTTGTTATGGATTTATTTGAAGACTGCGACTGCCATTTGTTATGGAGTTGGATTTATTTAAGAATACAGGACAATATCTGGAGCTGCTTTAAAGTAAGGTATGTGTGTGTGTGTGTATGTGTGAGACTGGAACTGAATCTGTGGTGTGTATGCCCAAGCTTTTACTCGCGTGCTTTGTTGGGTAATCTGTCTTGACAGAGACAAATCATGTATTCTTACACCTTGGGGGATTAGGCTGTTGTAGGCCTTCTATTCCAAAGCACCTCAAGAAATGTCAGCTATTAAAGGTTTTTATAAACAACTCAATGTAGGGGAACTATGGGGGTCTGCTGTCCCAGTATGGGGCTGCCATTGATTAAAAAGGTTTGAGCTATCCCCTTGCTTAGCCATGAATGGGTGAATAAAGGTATCTGGTGATTATCTGACTTGATGCAGGTGATCCTGCCTCTTAAACCTGGTTGATTTCTTTGAAACAGTTACCAAGGCCATTGACGAGGGGAAGGTGGTCCACACAGCCTACCTGGACCTCGCAAAAGCCTTCGATACAATACCCCACTCGGGCATTATAGATAAGCTCACCAGCTTAAATATAAACCCCTATGTCACTAGATGGATTGCAAACTGGCTCAAGGACAGAACCCACATGGTTAGAATTGCTGGAGCCATGTCAGACTCCAAACCAGTTACAAGTGGTGTCCCACAAGGCTCAGTCCTGGGACCTCTCTTGTTCGGTATATATTTCTCGGAGGTACAGGCCAACATGGAAGGACTGTGGCTGACCAAGTTCGCAGATGACTGCAAACTGGGCGCCATAATCGACTCTCCAGCCGACACAAGCATCCTCCAAAAGGGCCTCATAGAAACAGGCAACTGGTGCCAGAGCCATGGCCTCAAGCTAAATGCCAAAAAGTGTATAGTCATCCCCTTTGGCAAAAACAAAGTGCCCACAAATTACCACATAGGTGGTAATTCATTAAGTACAGAAGAAGTAATTAGGGACCTGGGGACCCAAGTTGATAGCAATCTCTCATTTGACAACCACGTGGCCAAAGTGGTTAGAAAAACATTTTATATAGCCCACCTAATCATGAAGGGATTCACATCTAGATCAGGGGAAGTTATCGTGCCTCTTTACTCATCCCTCATCAGGCCCATAATTGAGTACAATGCCCCTTTTGGGATGTACCTTACCAGACACCTGCAGCAACTGGAAAGACCCCAAAAGTATCTCACCAAGAGGATCAAAGGGCTCAAACAGATGCCATATGCTGCCTGGTTAAAGAAACTCCAGCTCTACTCAGTGGCATACCGCCTGTTCAGAGGCGATCTGTGCCTGACATATAAAGCCATGCCCAACCCGGAATTAATGGACATGCTGCACCTCAGAAAATCCAAATCCCATCGAGCTACATGCTCGAGAGACTTGAACCTCAGCACTGAAATAAATAGGACATGCTGGAGGGACAGATTCATAACCCAGAGGCTCCCTTCACTCTGGAATAAAATCCCAGTCCAGGTTAGGCAGAGTCCCTCATTGACTCTCTTCGAGAGGAATCTTGATGAGTGGATGGGAGATCGTAGGTTTACCCCGGGTATCACTTCTATGTCACTGTTAGACAGAGGCACAGTATACTAACCTCGAAAAAGGGCATAGCAAAATAAATTTAAAATGGGTGGCGAAAGCCAAACACATTCTGGCTAGGCTTATAAATGCCCTAGGGCAGATAGCCTAGTATGAACCTATGAACCTGTAAGACACGCTGCCTTCATTTGATGTCATCAGGAGTCAATGGTATCTAATGCATAGTACATTTTTGGAATTTTTTTATGACTGAAGTATCTTATCCCCAGGTCATGGCATAAACACAGAGTAGGTGTCCCTCTTTTCCTCCTGTATCAAACATTAATGCAGGCAATCATTAGTAGATGGAGAAGCTGGTCTATATAGACCTGGTACGGTACGGGTTTCACAGGTGTCTGCAGTTGCAGACTATTATACTGAGAAACATTGCAAAATCCAGAGGACATGTCACTTGCAACATTTAGGGTATGTGTGTGTAACAAGAGAAGCTGATTTAGAGATTATCTTTTTCTAGAATGTGTGAATAAACAAGATGCAGAAAAAGGAGATGCATGTAATGGATACAGTTTGAAAAGAGAGGAAGAACAGCTGAGTGGGGATAGAGTCATTTTGTTCAGTTAAAGTTATGAAGATGTATGGAATGCCATTTCACTCAAGGTAGTGTATTCAGTAACAAAAGAGAAATTTTAAGTAGACTGGGATAAATAGTATACTGTCAGAAAGAGATAAGGAGCAGGTTAAAAACAAACAATTTAGATTACTTTAGTGATACTTCTCTAAGTAAAGTTTGCCCTTATCTGCTGTGATTTATTTATTTATTTTTTAACCTTTCTGTGCTGGCCATTTTTTCATAAAATCTGGCCCCTCCCTGGTGACTGTTGTGACCTATTGTTCGACCCTGTGCATAACGTGTGGTAGTTTTGAAATATTTGAGATCTTGTAATAATGTTTTGATATTGTTTTGTAGAGTATGGCACTGTGTGATACCATCACTGATATTTCCATTTTATTTTAAATCTGTTTTTTCCTATGATATTGACAAAAAGCACTGAAAACTGTAGAAAAAATAGATGCTGTACTGTATGTGTGTATATATTTCTGTGTGTGCGCAAATGCACCCCATTGAATGGAGGTTGTGGCTAGAAAGGCTCAAACCCTGTACCTTGGGTACAGGGTAAAAAGAGCTTAAAGTCCCTAGCCACCACCACTTGTGAATTTATTCCTCATATTTTTGTTCTGTTCCTCATTAAATCTGTGTTGTTTAAGGATTTTTGTTGCAAAGCACTGAATGATTGATTGAATTCACTAAGTAATGATAGGCATTTAAATTTCAGACTTCATATTCTTCAGAAAATAAAAGGTAACAATACCTTTTATTCTAGCAATTTTCTAAGTTTATAACATCAGTTAAATATTTGAAATTTGTCCCTATTTGGGGACTGTATTTCCCATTATTGGCTATGTCTGTGTTTTTTTTGTGCTAAGACGTTGAGAGCTATGGTGAGAGGTGAGAACTGTATTCACTAAATGATAGCCATTTAAGTTTCAGTCTGTCTTTCAAGAAGCTGATTATTTGGCATAGAGGTATGTTTTTTTCTGGCTGTAGTACACAGGGTCCTGGGTTCAAGAGTTGGCAGTGAAATGCATGGTGGCAACATGTTTTATTCTAGCAACTTTCCAAAATTATACAAGCAATGATTAAAATGTGTCTCTGGTTTTTGCCCCCCCCCTAAAAAAATAACTGAAATTGAAAATAAGTGCAAGAAAATGTGCAAGGTGCCTATGACTTGCACTGCTGTCATTCTGTTTATTTTATTTTTATTTTTATTTTTACATTTGTTGACCGGGCTAGTCTAACTGCATATATGTCCATTTTCAGTAGAGGCCCGGAGAGAAAAGCTCCAAGCATGAACAGTGACAAAGTTAACAATGTAAACAGATATAAAAAATCACAATACAGAGGCATTGGTCAAAAGAAAAATTATAATAATAAAATTATAAACTATAAACATTTTTGTAAAAATTATACTAAACAATTATACAAAACACACTAGAAGGTATGAGCAAGACTCAGTTAAGAGAGAAAGAACTTATATTTTATCCTCATATTATGAAGAAAAGAGTAGTAACTAGATTTGGAGGCATAAGTTAGAGGAGTAGGGATAGGGGTAAGAGCAGGAAGGGGAAAAAGATATCAGTCTGGGTTGGCACATGGACAAAGCCAATGATTTTTCAGATGTTCTTTAAGATGTTTTTTAAATAGAGAAGTAGAAGAAGGTTTGATAATTCAGAAGGAAGCTGATTCCAGTTTTTACCTGCAGTGTTTGAGAAAAGTGAATCATCGGCTTTGTTGTTAGCTTTAATTGAGGAAACTAGAAGCTTATTAGCAGAGCGTAGTGTTGCTAGATTTTTATATGGTGTAATTAGATTAGTGAGAATAGGGGTGTTGTTAGGGTGGTGTAGGATCTTTTGAGTAATAAGTAATTGTTGACAGAGTATATGGTTTTGCAATTCTAGCCATTCAAGTTGTTCGAGGTTGAGGCAGTGGTGAGTTTTAAAGGGGGAGCATGTGATGAATCTAGCTATGCTATTATAACAGGTGGAGAGTTTAGAGAGGTTGTTTTTTGATAGGTTAGTATATATAACAGAGGCATAGAAAAGGGTGGATATGAGGTGGGTCTGGGCAGTAGTTTTCCTTACAGAAGGGATAAGGAAGGGTTTAATTTTATAGAGGGTACCAAGTTTTTTAACAGACTTTATGGTGGAGTTGATGTGGTCATCATAGCTGAGATTATTATCAGTTGTTACACGTAGTAGGTGGGTTGTAGTATCTGGGGTTATGTTGGTACCATTATTAGAGGTTAAATAGAAGAATGGATTAGGTGATTTATGAGTTGGAGTAAAAAAGCAGTAGTTTTGTTTTTTTGGGGGGGATTTAGGAGGAGGCAGTGTTGCATAAACCAGTTTTCAACATTATAAAAAACAGTTTGGGTGAGGGAGTGGAGAGAGGCTATATTCTTGGCCGTACAGATTAAGGTATAGTCATCTGCATATTGAATGCAGGTGGCTTGAGGTATGTTCATGTGTAGATTGTTAATAAATAAGGAAAAGAGTAGAGGATCTAAGATAGAGCCTTGGGGTACTCCAATATTTACTGGGAGTAGTGAAGACAGATTGTTATGCTGTTTGTATTCCAGATAAGACCTAAACCATTGTATAGCTTGAGGATCAAGAGAATGAGCCTCTAGTTTGTCTAGAAGTAAGTTATGGTTAACCATATCAAAGGCTTTTGACAGGTCAATAAATAGTGCAGAGGAATTTACGATTTTTATATATAGAGTCTGTAAAGGATAAGAGGGCAGTTGATGTGCTATGGAATGGCCTAAAGCCATGTTGGCAGTTTGCTAGTAGGTTATTTTGTAGTAAGTGGTTAAGTAGCTGTTTGTGAATACATTTTTCCATTAACTTAGCTAATGGGGAGAGTAAAGCAATAGGACGAAAGTTAGAAAGCTCAACAGAAGTCCACCTTTATGTAGAGGGATGATGTGGGATACTTTCCATAAAGCAGGGATTTTGCCTTCTGAGATAGTTCTTTTAATAAGGATAGAGATAGGATAGTCTATGGCTTTTGCGGCAATTTGTAGGTATTCAGATGGGAGACGGTCAGCGGAAGGGGTACAAGGTTTCAATTTTTGAAGTAGCTTACAGATGAGAGATGTAGATACAGGTTGTATTTGAAAGGTAGGCAATGAATTCATGCAGGTATTTAGTTGGGAAGCAGTGAAGGGTGGTAAAGAATTGGCCAGGGTTTGAATGGCTTCTGTAAAGTAGTTATTAAAGGCATCAGGGATCTGGTTGGAGTTGTTATAGTTGAAACCGGCTGGGTTTGGAGTAGTAGGGTGACCTGGCTGAAGAAGTTTGTTTATCCCTGACCAAACTTTTTGTTGACTGGTTTGTTGGAGGTGAAGGTAGAAGTCTTTTTTGTCTCTAAGAATATCCTTCTTGGTGGCATTTCTTAGCTGTTTAAAGTGGAGGTGATCTGATGGACATTTGGTAGCTCTCCATTTAGCCCAGATTTTATTTCTGAGGAGTATCTTTTGCCTAGTTTGTTTTTTGAGCCATGGGGCAGATTTGGTTCTTATTCTAGTAGAGCAATAAGGTGCATGGCAGTTAAGGATTTGAAGAAAGTTAGTATTAAAGTAGGTAACAGCCTCATCAAGTTCAAGATGGGTTATATGGGATTTACATATTTACACTTTCATGATGGAATGTTCTTAATTGGGCAGTATTGTCATTACTGATTCATAAATATTGTTTCATTGCCTACTGGAAAAATGTTGAAACTATAAATTTAAAATGCGCTCTAACTTAAGTCTAACAAGTGTATTATACAAGGAATATAATTTAATAAAGTCAGGAAGGCGTATCAAAGAACACATGTATGTTTCTTGTTTTGTGTGCAAGGGGCCTATGATTTGAAAACAGCCCAAAGGTAATCTTTATCCACCACTGGCCAGATGCATTTTCTTTGGTTGTGGTGTGGGTTTCAATGCTGTTTCAATGAATGTGAGTTTCAAGGGCAGAGAAGTTTTAATGCCAAGTCTATTTTGATTGTGAGACAGTATTGCTTTGTTTAGCGGATACCTATTCATGTTTGTGCGTTGTGCTATAAAATGTAAAAATAAAATCCAAATAATCATTGTAGAAGTAAAGCAGTATGCACACTTTATGGTAAATGGGGTGAAATAGCCAGGTAATGGGACATTAGAATGGCTTCTGTGGGACTCTGGTGCCATATTTTGGTTTTTTGTTCTTCAGTTTGCATTTGAAAGTTGTTATCCCACAATTTCATTGGAATGGGTGGGGTTATGTAATTATGCATGCAGATTTTACATTAATCAGTCTACAGATTTGTACATATTTTTCATGGGCCTTGTCCAGACTTTTGATGATTCCAGGTTGAGAAGTATGTCCTATATTAAAATAATTTCCAGCTTCAAGAATATAGTATACAGGAACCCGGAATACATCCTGAATACAAGGCCTGGCTTTTCTTGATCTTTCCTATTGTATTCACACAAAATAATATTATTACTTTGAATACATTTTCAATGGATAATTTTAAAGAAAAACAATTAATATATCAGTTCCAATTAATGGAGAAAGAAAAAAACATTCCCTTGATTATGCATTTAATAAATTTAACTTAAATAAAGAAAT
Source organism: Protopterus annectens (assembly GCF_019279795.1). Classification (NCBI taxonomy): domain Eukaryota; kingdom Metazoa; phylum Chordata; order Ceratodontiformes; family Protopteridae; genus Protopterus; species Protopterus annectens. Next base: position 135,050,384 of record NC_056741.1, read on the forward strand.
GTGGATAGGATTCCCCTTCAGAAGACTGACATATCACAATCCTGAAATTCCTAAGACTGAAGACCAAAATCCTGAAACTTCAAAATCCTGAAAACTCAATATACTGAAAACACACAATACAAATAATTATAATATGCCAGGACAACGACAGACAGAAACACATACAGAACAAAGCATAGCAGTTGTCACCAAGTATAAGCAGGGGGCAAGCCCCCTGTATCCCCCATGTAGGGGGCTGTGCCCTCCCACACCCCTTGCTACTAAAATATAGCAACACCGAAAATGCACTTAGTGTAGTGAAGTGCAATCTCAGAGTTGAAATATGTAAGTAACAGGGTGTGTGTGGGGTGCAGCCCTCCACATGGGGGGGTGCAGGGGGCTTACCCCCTTCTTTTACTTGGTGGAAAGTAATATGGTTTATGCTGTTTAAAGTTAGTAAATGTATGCCGTGTGTTTTCAGCATTTTGAGTTTCAGGATTTTGAATTTTCAGGATTTTAAAGTTTCAGGATTTTGGTCTTCAGTCTTATGATGTGATATTTCAGTCTTCTGAAGAGAAACTGTGGATAGATATAAAAAGTGCATATATGCTATTGAAAAAGAATATCCATGATCCAAACTTCAATCAAAAAGGAGATCCCAATATTTATAGACTTTCTGATATTAACAATCCATCAAAATCCTCCTGAGAAGAACTGTTTATCTAGAATTTATAAAATTATTAAAAATAAACTTGATTTCTGTAAAGATAATTATTGGGATTATATTATAACTATAAATAAACATTTCCCAAGTGAAACTGAAAAAAAATAATACTTACATCTTCTTTTCAAACCACATGATAATTAAGATGGAAGTTATTCTCATGGACATTTTTGCATAAAGCTTTTATTACTCTGCAGAAAATAGAGTTGATGTGTGTGAAAAAGTTTGCTTGTTGGAGATGTGTTTTGGATGTCACAGCTAATTTGCAACATATGATCTGTGAATGCAGCCTACTTAAACCCTTTTGGAATAATTTTAATTATTTTTACAGGCTCTTTTTAATGACAATTTCTGTTTAAATAACTCATTCATTTTATTTAACACACCAATTCCTTCATGCGTTAATAAAATTGATTATTCCCCTCCAGTGGTCTTTTCTAACAATTGAAAGAAAAGTAATAACAAGAAATTGGAAAACCACTACTGGTCCAACAGTGAAAGAGTTTTATAACATTGCAATTGAGATTTGTCATCTGGAAATCCTAACAATTATACAAAGAACCAATAGACAAAAGTATTCACTTAATTCCTGGATGAAACTTAAGAGACTACTGAATAAAAGGACATTAAACTAGAACTAAAAAGAATTTGGTGAAATAATTGTTTTGCTTCTATTTTAAATTGTAGACACCCTGTAAATAGTTGGTTATGTTAGTGTTTTGCTTGTTTGCTTTTGCTTCAGTTTTTACCTATATATGTAATTTTCATCTAGCAAATGTTATGTTATGCATTTATAATCTAATAAAAAACATTTAGAAAAAATGATTTATAGTCACTGTTCAACAGAAGACCTTGTGTGATTTGATTATATGGAAGGGAAGCAAGAAAAAAATATCTACATTCATCCATTAGATACTATGAATGCTGTTATTATAGCAATAACCCACGCCTGGGTGTGGGTAAGGCTAAATTTACCCACGGTTGGCGTGGTTTGGTCCCGAGGCGGACCAAACAAAGCCAACCGTGGGTAAATTTAGCATTACCACCAGAAGTGGTTATTGCTATTATACATGACATTATTTAAGAAAAGAAACTATTACTTTTCTTAAATAATGGCATAGTATAATGCCTGTTTACTGCCCTTCCGCAGATGTCTGGCATCCGCGGCAGTTCTGATGTACTGCGCGCCTGCGCAGTACATCAGAGCTGTGGGCAAAAGCAACGGAGAAAGCAAGATCTCTGTTGCTTTTTTTTAGTGTCTCGCTATGTTAAATGAGTTTAACATAGCGAGACAGTTTTAAAATAAGCAACGGACATCTAAAGACACTAAAAAAAGCAACGGAGATCTTGCTTTCTCCGTTGCTTTTAAACATGTTAAATGGGTTTAACATAGCGAGACAGCTAAAATAAGCAACGGAGATCTCCGTTGCTTATTTTAAAGCTGTCTCGCTATGTTAAACCCATTAACATAGCAAGACAGTGTTTAAAACGAGTTATACTAATGGAAAAAGTCCGGGCGACGGACCTTTTCCATTAGTATAACTCGATTTACAACGAACGCTGGCCAATCAGCGTGCACGTTTTGGGGGGATCATGGTATAATACACATTAAGGTATTATGTGCAAAAATTAACCATGTGGACATAACTAATGGATCAGGATCCATTTTCAAGGATCACATGACGAAACCCCATGAAATACTAATGGTACAGAGGCAAATGTTTGCAACAATTGAAAAACAAGAAAACAGTGTTTGTAAGAAAACAGATTTTTAGGAATAAATGTTGACCCTATTTGAAGGCCCTCAGCTAAAGCAGACTTAGAATTTATGCAGTGTGTGAAGTATTTGCTAATATGAGGAAGGAAATGCTATCTGAAATCATTAACTGAAGTATAACATTTAGTTATGTATGTATGTGTGTATGTATATGTATATATATATATATATATATATATATATATATATATATATATATATATATATATATATATATATATGTAAAGCTCAGTAGAGTCAGTGGATGCTTTGGACAAGAGTGTCACGTATACTTTAGGCTGTATGCCATAGCTTTAGACCAAGAATTAAGAACAATTCAAATTCCATATACTTTGCCAGAAAATGTGATGGGTACAGGTGAGGAGACAGTGGAGACTATATCACTGGCAAATAATTATAACCTGATCATGGTGTTAAGGTCCAACTAGACTGTGAGACTTGCTTTGGTACAAATATAGGTGCATGTGAAAAAAGAAATGCAGAAGATTAATTTTGCACATTTTTTTTGGAAAGAGTACCATGGCAAAATATTAAGAAGGTATTTTCATAAGGAGATGGCTTATTATACCAGACAAGCTAGTTATAGACTCAGCTATATTGGGGATTTGACAGATAAAAATAAGTTAGTTTTGTGTGGCAAATATTAATTTCATAATTTTATGACTGTTTTTCCTGTTCCCTTGTTGTTGCAGGTGCAAAGTAAAGTCTTACTTTGATTTATTTTCTTGTAGTAGACCTAACAGTGCAGAATTAACCTTCATACCTATCCATATGCAAGTCAGTGGCACATTTTACCTAGTCAATGCTACAAACAATGGTGATACTTTAGAACAGCTAGAAAGAGGTTGGTCAAAGGACAAAAGTGTACCTATGCATAAAGAATCGATAGTACTGAGGGACAAAAAGGAAGAGGAGACAGGGAGAATACTTTGGCACCATTTGCTTTATTATTTATTTATAGTAATGGCAAAGTTACACAATTACAAAGTAAATGATGACATGCTGCAGATAATACCAGTAATGTTCATATAGTTGTCAGCTCTCTCACAAATCCATCTCCAACTAAAAAGTATTTAATAGCAAAATATTAAAAAAATTCACAGATGGAGCCACTGACTTGCAAGCAGAAATGTTTAACTTTATCTGGTATGGGAGGTCTCAAGCTTTAATGTATATCAATAATAACATGCTACTGTGAACTCATTTTGAACATGTAGATGTATATACATGCTTAAAGGAAGTTGTAAGTTAAGGTAATAACACAAACATTTTATAGGCTATGGATATATTCTGGACTTGTGGAGGCAATACAATACCCATTGATAGACAACCTGTGGCAGGAACCTACAGACTCATTGTTTGGCATAGAAAATTGGCTAGAGCTTAAGTAAAGAAAGTTTTAATATCTTCCACAAAGCATGCTCCAGTGTACTGTTGAGTACAGGCTCTCTCTGAGCGACTTTGTTTTGATACCAAAAATAAATAAATAAAAAAGAAGAAGAACATTACAAAGGCAAACAAATATTAGTGAGAAGTTTAGATAGACTGCAGGTACCAGGAAAAGGGCCTCAATGAAGAAACTCTAGAAGTTAGACACAAGGTAGATATGGAATGTGTCATATGGGGTTATAGGTTTTAAATTGGTTTATCTGTGATTAAGATAACATATCCAGTAGTAGGGAGATAGTTATTTTAGTTGCTTTTTCAGATGTTCCAGTTTTGTCTGCATAGGAATATTGTATTTCTGCAGATGATGTCATGTTATCGGACGATTGATAAATGATGGATGCTCTGTATTGTGTTAATAAAGCTTTTTTCAAAGTCTTCAATAACAAGCATCTTGAGATCTTATATCATGTACCTGAACTGAACTACCAGTTAACAACAAAGAAACATGGCTTATAATCTCATACCAAGGCAGTGGAACTCCTGTGTTATGAAGACAAGCACCTGGTATGGTTGAATAAAACCCATATCCTTATTATCCTCCCAGCATGACTGCTGAATGGCCTATCTCCTAAACCACTAGTGGTGCTCTAATGTGTTCCCCTAACTATTGGGTTCATTTATTATTACCACCATCAGCTGCTTTAAGGCTCACCCTTGCCCTAGAACACTCTCATGCTTTGCATTTAGTAGTCAATGGTAAGGTTGGCTGCAACTATGGACATGAGTAAGACCATGAGAGAGGTACAGATCTGGTTTTGTCTTGTCACCTTGGGTAAGAAACAAATGATTACTTCAGGATAAAATCAAAATGCACAGTGCTGACCTTGCTAACCTCTCACAAGGCATATGCCTATAAGTGCCAATATCTAGAGGGACAGCACCTATACTTTCAGGTATCCTGGCCACACTGAGCCTTCACAGTAAGGACAGGTAGCTGCTAGTGAGCTTTTCATTGGTCTCTCTACAAAGACTGCTCACTAAAGACCCAGGTTAATTGGTGAGTCTAACCAACCAGAAACATAAGGGGGAATCATGCTCCTTCAAAATGTGGCTGGTTATGAGTTTTTTTGGGATATGTTTCTATCTTCTTTATGTGTAACATTCTTATTTGTGCCTCCATGATATTTTTGTGATTGATTTTTTTCATATTAAATATCAGCTGATTGAAGTTAGGTGAAAATATGAGTCACCTGAGATAAATTATTTGTTTAAATATGTATTTATTTTGCTGCAAATACTGTGAGGCTACTGCTGGTGTGTGACTTTGACTCCACAGGATTTTTCACTGAACTGGATTTCCTCATTTAAGGTTTGGATACTTCCTTTTTTCAGTTTCTGCTTTTATTTTAAATCTTGTTTTACCTTACAACTTTTTTTCTTGGAGTTCTAAAAGTTCATACCTAGGGTCAATTAGGGAAAAAAACTTTCCACTCACTATCTGAAAATTAATGAAATCTAGATAATTATTTAGAGGGGATGATAACTAAACTTTCCTTTTAGATTGTTTAGCTGAGTTCTTTTGTAAGATTACTGCTGGTATATGATTGCATCAGATTTACTGGATTTAGAGCAGCCTGCCCATTCTGTAAGTTTGACTTTGAAAGTGCCTCTCAGTTTTGTCTCATCTCATTTGTTCATTCTACCAGGCACTGAAAGATCAAACTGGGAAGGAAGGCCCTTCCCTTAGACTCTTAAATCCTGAGTTAGCATCTGTTCAGTATTATCTCACTGCCTAAGTACAACTGCAATATTTACAGTGCTGACCCCTCATCTTACTTGTAGAATCTTTAACATCTGAGATTAGATTACAAATCAGTGGGGTGCAGGGAACATTTAAAGAAATTCAGTGGTGCTGTTCAACTTGACTTTTCCTTGTTTCTTTCCAATACACTGTACACCTTGCCATGACAGCATACTAATGACAGTGAAGACAATAACTCAGTTGAGCTGGGGGTCCTGGGAACCACCAGCCCCCCAGAAGCCATAGGATTATAGATACTGTCAGTTTAGAGCATGTTCCAAACCTTTTGAATCATTGGTGGTCTGAACAAAAATTGTGAGTAGGAAATTCAGTATTTTTTTCTTTCAAGGAAGACATAATTTGTGCTGAAGGCTTGATAGTGAAAGATGACAAAATTGTAGACAAATCTTACATAAATCCTGTCTGGGAATGCTGCCTGCCTCCTAACCCCTACCGCCTAAAAAAAAAAAGTCACTTCCAATGCATCCTTCTGGTGTTAGATTGGGATGAAAGCAGAGGTTCAAAAGGCCACAGCCATGTACTTCAAACAACTAAGGTGGTGCATATACATAACATACTTCCTAATCCCTACCCCTGAAAAGCATTTATCTACATATGTGCCTGATGCATGAGTGTCAAGAAATTGAAAAAAATGTATTCAAAATTATTGGTCCTAGACAGTATTCTGCCAAGATACAAGCTATAGTAACCTTTTTCACTCCTCAGAGGTCTGTGAAAAAAAGTAAACAAAGAATCACCACATGGCACCCAGCCACAACACAAGTTGTGATCTCCTGTGCACATGGCTCAGGTTTGATTGTGAGGCAAATTAATGAAGTAATGACCACACCATCCCCAGGCTGCCCCACAAGCTACAACCTTCTCTATTCACCTCTGAGAATGGCTGTTTTAGCATGGGTGCAGCCGAGGACAGAGTACACTGGTAAATCCAAATACTTGGTGTGGGGGTCACCAGACTCATAAATGTTATGATGGTCTCAATGTTCTGAAATCTGCTTTATGCCTTATTTTGAAAGATAATTACTTGTTAACTGTATTTTACTACTGCCCAAACGAGTTATGTATATGTTTGGCATTAGTGCGTGTGTGTGTGTGTGTGTGTGTGTGTGTGTGTGTGTGTGTGTGTGTGTACACACACACACACACACACACACACACACACACACACACACACACACACACACACACACACACACACACACACACACACACACATAAAATGACAGAATGATGATGGAGCACCAGCACCCATGGGTATTGCAGGCAAATAAAGCCAGTTATGATGTTAGTTTAGTGGGGAAAATGCCAACCAGAAGGATTATTTAACTAAGTCAAGGGCTCTATGTTGGTAAAACATTTAATAAAACTATGAACTCTGCTACTTGACAAAAGATAACTTTGAATTTTAAAAGAGAAGTTGTGTCAGTGTTTAGAATCTGTCATCCTAAGAGTCTGTTATTACTCACATGGTTAATTAAGTAGAGAATATTACTGTACTAGCTTTTAGTGGTTTAACATATGTAAATTAAAATGCATATATACATGCATACAAATATTTTAAGCATGGGCATAAATGCTCTTCTAGCTTGCCAATATATCAAAACACTTGTTCCCATAATAAGTGTCCAGGCTGTTCTTAAAAAATATCTAAACTAGTGCTTGCTTTAATGTAATTTGGTAGTCTGTCCCATGCATCAGCTACTCTGTCAGAGAACCAATTACTACACTTGTCATTCCTATAGAATCTTGTACATAGGTTGTCATATGATTCTGTAGTGCTTGGGGACCTCCCAGGACCAAGAGGCCCTCAGCAACCACAGGGTTTGCAGGTTCCTTAAGCCAGCTATGGTGAGTGGTCTGGTTGAAATTTTGAAGAGAACCTGTTCAGGGCCTTTGTGCAGCATGACATTCTGTTGTGGACAGCTGCTGCAGGTTCTAACTATGGTATCTGTCAAGAGAAGACTATAGTTAGTGTACTAAGTCCAGCAGCATCTGGGTCAGTGCTACTTCTCATGAAGCAGCTTTGGGTTAATGATATTCTTTTTGGGTCTGGTGAGAGAAGGAGCAAAGAATTATTGATTCATAGCTACGTTGAGATCAACACTATCTTTACTGCCTGACAGACAGCACCTCCAGTAATCAACTTCAAACCTCAAAGGTGCAATTCATCCTTCAGCTCTTATTAGTAAGTACTTGGAAGCAAGGATTTCTACTTTCCAACTATCTCTGTAGCCTGCTTGATTAAAATGGACATCCTAAAGCAAGGAAAATCATCTCATGTTTACTGACGGTCATCTACTACTTAAACTGGTGCAGTAATAGGGAGATGTAGTAATATAATGTTATTTCAGGCAAAGGTCTCATGTGAAGCTATGGCAAATAACATGCAGGTTATCTGTACCACACAACACCACACTTAACTAGTCATACACAGCTCAGACCAAATACATAGACCTACATATGCTGTGGCTCTTAACCTAGCTAAAGCACAAGGGTTAAGAAATCTAACCTATGAAACAAGTACCCTCAGCGACCTCACAAATGCACAACACAGTCAGTACCCACCACAAAACATATATTTAACAGTCACAATGTCTCAGTTAAAAACCCATAAGGCAAGCCTCCATGCATTCCAATATACATAGTGAGACATAGTGATACACCACTCACAAAGCTGTACATGGAAAGGGCCACAGTCAAGTTTTGCACTGGGTGCCAGGATTCACCACATCATGCACCGTCCTTGCACTGCAGTTACATATAAGACACAATCAGAGTGCACGTGCTTGTATATGACTTCAGAAATACTGCTCTGGACTATATGAGGAGAGACATGATGGAGCTCTCAGAATATGTAAAAAAATTAAAAATAAAACACTATAGATGGATCAGTCCAAGCCTAAAATATATATTTTTGTAAGTGCTTTCATTCTCAAAACATATCACAAAGAACTTCATCAGACAACCATCTGTGTTGAATACTGATTTAAACACTAGTAAAAATTTCATATGACACAATTTATTAATCTTAATTCATCAGTAATATAGCTTCCTTAATTAAAAAAGCTAAATTTATACCCTAATTTAAACCTGCCTCTTTATAGGAATTACATCTGAGCTGTCATCGCAGTTTATGCCTGTTCATTACTGCATCCAAATTTTCCTCTTTTAATTACTTTTCACACTTTCCAAAACTAAAAAACAAAAACCTCTAAATATTATTATTGGTGTTCTGCTATTCTGCTTCACAAGTCTGACACTGCTCATAATACATTATCTCTTTTTTTGTTTGTTTCAAATCAACCTGTCATTAGATCTCAATGCTTTATTAGTGTAAGCATTTTCTACAAAGGGGCTTTTGGAAAGGTACTGATCCTGTCTGTGGCATGAACAGGCAAATGTTCCTCCTACTTTAGTAATTTTAGACTTTTCTCTAGAAATGTATGTCTTTTCTAAAGTGCTTTTTAAATTTAGTAGCTCTCTTGTTAAGAAAAGTTGCTTTTACCCCAATAATACCAACTAAAGCCTCCTGTCCACATAAGTCATTCCAATGTTTCTTAATGAAAGAGATAATTAAAGCTAATTTCCTTGATGTCTTCTGTGTACATCTCAGGTATGGCTACAGTTTCATCAGCCAAATTAATCTTCCTTCCCCTTATCAATCCTACCTCTGTGACAGCAGCATAACATTTTTCTCTGTTTTAAAATATTATATATAGCATTCCCTAATATCTTATTGAGGTACGCTATCTCTTTAAAATATCTACATATCCTGACATTTATTAATAAAAATATCATCTTCACTTATCGGCCTAGATGCTCTCATTTGTTGACTCTTATCTGTACCTTTTCTTGTATGATGGGGATGCAGTACTACTATGACCAAGGTATTTACCTCAGATTGCTTTTACTATGTACTTTGTGTGAAGACATTCTACTTAATTTTGATAATCATGCCTAGATAAATTCTTCACTGCCAACATTCATTTTAAAGTTCAAATAATCATTATTTTGATTGTCTAAAACACATTACTGAAGTTCTAACAAATAGTCCCCAAAAATAAAGATGCCATCAATATAACTTATGTACGTACATTCTTTACTTCTACCATGATTAGCTAGTAAATATTTCTTGTTTTTTCCCCAAGCATATTAAAAATGTTGGCATAAGGAAGTGCCATCAACACTCCAGTTGCCACTCTAGTTATCTGTTGATATAGTCCGTCACCAGAAATGAAAAAAAAAATGTTTTCTGAAACCATTTCCAATAAAGTCCAATTATTTCTTAAAACCATTTCCAATAATTTGCAAATCAAATTCACATTTATAGTTAATTTATCTCCATTAGAATTGGAAATTGTTTGAACCAAATCAATACCTTTCACTTTGGGTATGACAGTGAAAATTGACAGCATGTCTAACATTACTAATAGGGAATGTCAGAACTGTCTGACTCCTCTGATCTTATTAACAAAGTCAAAGGGGTCCTTTACTAAATGGGGTATAGGTCTAACTAATTGTTTTAAACAATGTTCAGTCATCTGTCTCTAGTTGCCATCACCAAAATGCTCCAAGACAGCCTTTCCTAAACAAAATAGCCAGTGTCAAAACCATGGACTAAAACAAAATGCCAAAGATATTTAATCTTATCCTTCGGCAAGCATGATATTTCTTGTAACTATCACACATGATCATACCTGTTCTTTAGAACCATCTTCCTGTCTTCGGGATGCAAAGTACTTTTCTTGCTCTGTTCAGAAGTAATTTAGTCAAACTGATGAGAAACCATAAATTCACCCCTGATTTAGCACCCATGTCCCTTTTGGATAGGGGCAACAAATAAATGTCCCAACATATACTTGTTCTCCTCATCTCTGGGTTATTTATATCCAAAATATAAAGGCTATGAATTACCATAGGAATATAAAGCTAGATTTCTTAAGATCCTGCCTGATCAGTGGCCTATTAAGTGTCTATGAACCTAATTACGAAACACCAAAAAGAAACAGGATAACCAGACACTGTAGACTGTGCAACAAGACACAAAGCCTATGAACCTACAAACCTATGAACTATCAAGTAAAGTGTATGTAGCTGAGTTCCCCTAGCAGTATTAACTGCTACCATTTGTTGGAAAATCCATAATAACAATGGTTTAAAATAAACTACTGCAATACTGGCTAATGATTAAATACTTTGAAATGGTTAACTACAGAACACATCCTTGTCAAATACTTTCTTACCTGTGCCATCCTCAATCAGCTTGGCAAAAACTTTGAACTCCATTTCAAACACAGGGGTCCTCAGGTGAAAATAATTAGTGTCTATCACTTCTGAAAAACATCCACTGGAGTTTGTCTAAAAAATGAATACATATATGTGGAAAAAAATTAAAGGCCATACTTTCTAACTGCACAGCTTTACATGTGAACCCTTCATCATTCTCCATGTTACAGTTATGCATAAAACAACCCATTGTGGTACAAGAACTGAAACAACCTGCTAAACAAAAGAAGTCCAGCAATCAAATATTTTTAAAGCAAATTTTGTTTATTCCATAAAGGAAACCCAATAATATGACAACAAAATGTCACATACCAGTTTCACCTAACACATAGGTTTCTTCAGTGAAGCCAAATAACAAGGCTGCTGTGGCTTGGTTCAGCCTTACTGGTTCAACAACCAAGTATACATCGGCCAGAGAACTACTGTTCTATGTTGTTGTTGTAGAGGAACCACTGTACTTCTCAGTACTTATTTAGGGAACTTGACAGCTGGTCAAGGACTTTTCAGTGAAATTCAGTTCATCAGTAAACGTTTGCTGAAACTTTGAGCAAATCTTTGTCATTTCCCCACAACTATACTTTGTCCTCTTCATTCTCTGAAAGTGGCTTTTAGCAGAGCTATTTGGTGAGCCAAAATAATATTTTTATTTATACTACAAGCAATTTGAGAATATTTCCAAATGACACTTGTGATATGCATGTACCAGCCCAAACAAAAGGTGCTAGAAAACTACTATACTAGGCTACAGACATTAGAATACTGATATAATATGCTTAGATTATGATTGCTATGGTACAGTGCAAAGGTTGGATGCAGGTATTTTGTGCTTGTGAAACAATCGTCATAAAACTGCATTTGTGTGCTAATAATTATCACATACATGATGTTGAAATGGGCTCCCTATTGAAATTTCAGCACTCGAAATGTCTAGTATTGAAAAAAAAAATAAAAGACCAAAACCACAGGAGAAAGTGAATCTCAAAGATCACTCTTCTCCTTAAAACTTCTTTTTGTGGGGGGAGCCCCCCTGCACTCCACAAACATACATATACCAACTCCGAGATTACCATATCTCAGAGAAAAGAGAATATTCAGAGAAATGGCATGTTAGACTTTATGTAAGTCCCATCTTTCAGCTATTCAGTCTCTATTTTTTGGGACTCACTCTAGTGGCTCCCACAGTTCAAATGGTTACCGTTAAAAATCTCGTAGGGAACAAACAGTAACACTGGACATCTGCTGTACTATGTCATCACTACCCAGATGTCAGCTTACTTCATTATGATTGCTGCAATGGTGAGGTAAAACCATAGTGATGTCACGCTTATTTTACTACATGTGATATCTGTCATCCTTAATGGAAATGTTATTTCACAGTCATGGTCTGTGGAATAACTATATAGGTATTTATTGCTGCATCACTATAAGAAAAATGGTTTACTGAATGAATGCAAGGTATATAATAGCAAATCAGAATCATAAAATGTAAACAGGTAAACTGAAAGTACTGCACACAAAAGGTACATGCGAGAAGGTAGTGAGAAAGACTATGTGCCCTGCTCTGTACCTTAAATTATTATCCTAACTTTTTTTGGGAGTGTGGAGGGACTTTTGTATTGGTCTTCCAAGTTTATGCAAGACCTTAGAAATGTGCTTTTTAGCCTATGTACCACAGTCTCTTTTCTGACTACATTACCAAGTTACACTCATATTACTTTAATATTATAATACAATGCTAGTATACTAAAAAACCTGTAGAATTCATCTCTAAGTGTCATAATGTAAAAAAAGTGGCATCATGAAAGGTGCTGCCTTATAGTAAAGCTGACAATATTATGTTACTACACTACGATGGCAGAATTTCACTGTATATCTCTGCTGAAGACAGTACGCTGTTTTATCTCAACAGTGATGGCAGGATGTTTGTGTGCCATCTAACTAATGTTGAAATACTTATCAATATCACTGAAGTTGTTAAAATAATAACATTATAAAGAAATAATGCCAGAATGTCGCTGAGTCCCACTACTGATATCAGTAATTTGTTGTACAACATTCCAGTGGTTCCTAAGGATGAGTCCTTCTTGTACAGTATATACCCCATGCTATGTTTGATAAAAGAATTTCACTAAAGCATGGAATGATTATTTGAAATTTCATTTGGAGAAATGACTCTATCCTATCACAATCCTTAATTAATTCAGTGATCTCAAAATGTACTGCTGTATACACTGGGAGATCAGTTTGTTTTCCAAAACATAAGCAAGAACTGAAAATTAGCAATCATTTCAGTAAGGGCAGTCTGTAGACTAGAAATGAAAGGACTGAATGTAGAGTACTAGGTGAAACCTTTCCACTACCAGAAAGTAATAAAACAGACTGGTGGCACAGAGATATTTATAGAGAAAACAGGACTAGTATAGTATGAAAAATCAGTATTCAGTCTCAGTGAATAAAGAACATTTCTGAGAAAAGATGTAAAACAAGGAAAAAGTGTATGTAGAACAAAAAAGTGATCATCAACTTACAGTTCTATTTAACTCTTTGCAGTAACTTTTAGACAGCTCAGAACTATGCATATTGTTCCAGTAATACTGACTTTCCCGGCAAACACTGACAAGGATAGTTCCAAGGACAGGTTTCCCATGTGTGGATCTGATATAAAAAGAAGAAATATATTAAAAATATATGCTTTAGCTTAAAGAAAGTCAGGCCAATACTATCATATTCATTATAACTAGAAAATTTGAAAATGGGTTAGAATTATATTCCATAGAAAATACAATAAGGCTTTTAAAGTAAATGTAATGTGTAAGTGATGAAAGCATGTATTTATTTAATATTCAGTGAGGCCATACCATTGTAGACACTGTTCTTTTTGAACATATGTGTAACGTAAACTTCATTTCTTCATCTTAAATTCTAAACAAATAATCATATCATTTAGATTTCTATCTGCACAATGTTTGTTAATTGAGTGAGTGGTATAACGTTTTGCTTTAGATGGATCTGTGAATACTTTCTACATACAGACTTCTCCTGTAGCACTTGTGAATATTACAGTGTTCCCTACATTATGAAAACTAGATGAGTACGAGTTTTGATACCTGTCATGAAAAACGTGTTTGCATAATGCTTGTTGCTTTCTCTATTTCCCCTGCAGTGGTTGTATTTCAGTTTGAACACAGTTCCCATCCAACAGCTTGGGTCTTTGTCTGAAAGATTTCAAGCCTGCATAAAGTAAAGCATTATTGGTGATTCCCTGCTGGGTGAGAAAATAAACCTATTTTTTGTCTGATTGATAGAGCTACTTTCTGTCTTACCTAGTCCATTTTTTTTCTGTATTAAGAAATCTGCTTGGCCCAGTGCTTTTGTTCTGCGTGAGAGGTAGACACTTAAATTGTCTAAGCTATACATCTCACATGTTTTTTCATTGGTTAAATTGTCTCCTGAGTGACATTTAAACACAAAGTGAAATTCTGGGCCTATGTCTTTATCTGAAAGAGTTCAAGCCTGCATAAAGTAAAGCACTGGTAGTGATTCCATGCTAGGTTTTTCAACCCACCCTCCCATTTATTGATCTTCTTTTTAAACCTGGTGATTTTAAGCTTCCCACCCCTACTGTAAATTTTGCTAAATAAGCTCCTGCATTTCTACACTACTGCTATCTTGAATTATTTATTTGACTTCCCTTGTGCTTATATTGAAAAAGTACATTTTGCCTCTTATTTTCTGTTCTACTGATTTACTTAATCTGAATTCATTATCTATCTATAAAGAAGGGTATTTGTACACTCTAACAAGCACTTGTTTTTTTCATCAAGGTCAGTGGATTTTCCATCTAGTGCACTGGGAGGTAGCTTGGCCTGTTTAGGTTGAGGAAACACATGAGATTTCTGCATGTAGTTTTATTGGCTAGAGGGCTTATTAATCAGCTTATCTTGTTTTTACTGCCTTTATAAATTCTGTACATTTGAGTGGCTCCTGGCTCATTTACACAAAGTGTAGTACTTTTATTGAATAATCATACTTTTATGAGCTGTTTAAAGTACATTGCTGTATCCATGTCTTTAATGTTGTTTATGGTAGCACTTCACTCTGGACACTCCTTTACTGTACTTTTACATTAGGAGGACTGGGATTATTCATCTAGTGGCAGTCGATGTTTACCTGGTTTATCTGAGTTGGGAAACACATAAAAGGAGTCCAAGTATTTTGTTTTTTTTTTTGCACTTCTCTTATATCCTGTGACTGTACTTCATCATTTAAAAAAACTGTACTGTCTGCTGCTACTTTGTAATGTATTACATTGTATCTGTTAGTTGCAGGGTTGTTGTAGGTAGTTTGTGTGGTCTTGTTATACTTGGGTTCCAAACCAGCTATTCTACATTAAAAAGGTGTTCTTCTACACCCTTGTGGCAAAAATGTGCTGCTCTAACCTGTCTGAGTTGGGGATTGCTGGTGAAATGCTTATTGTGTACTATCTGAATTGGTAGTTAGCTTAAAACTTGTTTCTCTCTGCTTGTATTTAAACCTCACATTAGCACAGTGCTGCTCTTCACTCAGCAGCAGATAACAAAAAGCCTAGAAGCTCAGTTTTTCCCTGGCCAGCTGTCAGTGAAAGCTTTCCAAGCTTCTTTGCTGCTCTAGGAGCAACTCAGTTTGGTACTGAGCAACGTTGCCTTATTGTTTAACCTTAGCTTACACAAAGTATACATCCCTCTTGTAGTCTCAGCACTACCAGCACATTCATGTCAAATTAATCCATGCCCTTCCCTAATAAACATACACTAAGGACCTGCTTTCATGGGCAGGCAGTTTTCCATCATCTAAACAGGCAGGAACGACTTAGAAAAGCACAAAAACGTTATTGTCTCTCTAGCACCTCAGGTACAAATACAGCCTTCAAGAAGCACTAAAAAATGAATTACAAACACAATAAAAATACACCAACCAGTAAAACCATAAAACAATTAACCAATAAAAATACACACACAATTAGATCACTAACCTCCAATTACAATCTATATTAAGACCTGAGAGAAATAGTGTCAAACTTAAGAATGAATATCTTTACTTGTTGTTGTGGTTTTGTAATTTCCCATCATTTCTGTGGTTATCCTGATAAACATGAGTATCCTGAGGCAATGTAACAATCGTCTCATGTGTATTGACAACCACTTACTCCAGAAACAAACCAATACTTTATGTGAGACATGTAGTTACACTGTGAAATTGGAGGCAAGACTCACACATAAGGACACATTAAATGCCAAACAGGCTCTCAGCAGACACAGATTTCCCACTCTAAATAAGGACATGACACACATGTGTAGGTACTCACTAGTAACTTACCAAAAGATCAGAGGCCTCCCAAACATAAAATGTGACTTATACACATAATGCAAAAATAACCACAACACATAATAATAAGCACACCAGTCTCTCAATAAATAAGCTCATAAGGTGTCACACCACAAAACCTAATATATTGGTCACAGGTGACTCCATTGTGAGACACATGGATGTTCCCCTCTCCAGGCTGGATAAGGAGAGGGTTACAGTTAGCTGCCTGTCAGATGCCAGGATCCATCAAGTCACTCAAGCACTCAAGTCATTCAACCACAAGTACCACTATAACTCTGTCATAGTCCATGTGGGGGTGAATGACTTGAGACGTGCCTCACTGGACTATATGAAGAGCGACATGACTGAGCTCTCAGACTATGTGTCACAGGCAGGTATAAGCCTAGCCTTAAGCCGCATTCTACCTTCTAAAAGGATGATGCCACAATACTAACAAAAATTGATTGACTTCAACAATTGGCTTAGCTTCTGGTGTCAGTCCATGGGGATCCAATATCTATCAGCCTGGGAAGGCATGGTCAACAGGCCATACTGCTTTGCCAGAGATGGTCATCACCTGTCTCCTCTAGACTTTCAGATACTGGCAAAGTCAGTTGCCTCTCCCATACTGCCTTTTTTAGGCAATGTCAAAACAACAAAATCTCCAATGTAAAAAATCCACTTGAGAAAACTTAAGGTTATGCTGCTTAATGCTAGGAGCTTAAACGGGAAAATCCACTCACCTTGGAAGATGCTGATGTCTGTGCAGACACTGAGACATGGTTCAAGGCCATAGAGAGCACCCTGGCAATGGAAAGCTACAATGCCTTCCACATGTTCAGACCTTAAAATGAGTGTGAAAGAACCAAAGGTGGAGGTCTAGCCATCTTCATTAAAGCCAAATACATCTCAAGACTGGTTAAACAGTATGACTCTCTTGAGCTACTCCAGGTCCAACTAACTTCAAGTAAAACACCCATCACATCATTGCTAGCTATATAGGTCTGCCACTATGAACCAAGAAAAGCCCACTGCCTACCTGGACTTGCTAGAGTTATTCACTATGCAGCAACACACCTTGGTTATGGGAGATTTCAACTATCCTTCCATCGATTGGATAACACTTCTGAGCACAAACATGCTTGCCCTGAGGTTCCTGGACTTTGTCAATGCAAATGCTCTGGAACAGTTAGTCTGCACTCCCACAAGGAGTTCAAATGTCCTAGACATAGTACTCACTCACATGGGAGGTCACTGCACTACCCCCTGTCTGCTACCCCTTGTAAGGTCACACCATAAATCTTTCTCATTTGAAGTAACAATCGGACCTGACACCCCCAAAAGAGCAAAAATACTAAAAAAAATTCTGCAAAGCAAACAACAGCCTACTAAGTGATGGTATAAAAAGTTTTAAACCGCTTGCTAACAGATCCTATGCAGAGGAGTACACAAATGCCCTGTATAAACACTTAAACAACTGTATAGACTGGATCAAAACCAGGTCCTCCTGAAAAAAAAACAAGTAACCCTGGTGGACCTCCTGTATAAATAGATTATGTAGCAAAAGGAGAAACTGATGTCTAAGAACAAGAGGGTGTTTACTCAGCAGTGGAAGAATACCCTCCACAACTTGAACAAGCAAATCAGATATCTTGTAAATTCCTCTAAAGCTAATTATGAAGCTAAAGTAGCATCCCTAGCTATGGACAATCATAAGGCATTCTTTAGCTATGTCTGAAATCTAAAAGGGAATTCCTAGGTATGAACTGAACTTGAAGTAGAGGGTAGCACTCATATTGAACCTGAGGAAATTGCCAACCTGCTAGCTGACAGATTTGATGCAAACTTCACCCCCATGTCACCACCTGCCATACCCCAAAGCATAACTGACGCCAGTCCTCTGCCTAGTATCTCCAAAGAGCTGGTCATATCCATGATCTCCAATGAACAAACAATGGCCTCTATGGGATCTATGGGAGAACAGCAACAGTAATCCCCCTCCACAAAGGGGGGGGGGCAATCAACAGACCTTGGGAACCATAGCCATATAAGTCTAACCAGCCTCATCTGCAAGGCCATGGAAAGAATCATCATGGACCTTATCAACAAGGACATACAGTATGTGACCTTCAGACTTTTGATCCAGCCTTGTTTGGCTTTGTTAAGGGTAGAACATGCTTATTAAACCTGGTGGACTTCTTTGAAAATGTCTCCAAAGCCCTGGATGAAGGTAGATCACTAATTATCACCTATCTTGATTTAGCCAAGGCTTTTGAACAATCCCCCAGGCAGGTATCATTGAGAAACTCTTCCAGCTGGAGAGTGACCCTTACATCACTAGATGGGTAGCCAAGGGGCTCACCCAGCGAATGCATATTTTTAAAGTTGGTGAGTCCACCTCTACCATTAGCTACACAAGGATCTGTGCTGGACCCTTTACTGTTTGGAATCTATTTCTCAGAAGTCCAGGTGAAAGTAAACAGCCTGTGGCTTACCAAGTTTGCTGATGATTGAAAACTGGATGCAATCTTTGAGTCCCCCAGGGATGTTAATATATTACAAAAGGGGCTAACACAGATAAATGATTGGTGCCAAAGCCACAGACTAAAACTAAACACAAAAAAGTACATTATTATCCCCCTTGACAAAGAGGAATTCCCTGCAAATTCCAATACTGACAGCGCCCCCTTAAGCTCAAACCAAGTGGTGTGAGACTAGCGATCATAGGTTGATAGTAATCTAAACTTCAATCACTACATGTCCACAGTAGTAAGGAAAACATTCTTTGCTGTGCACTTCATAAGTATTGCATCCAAGACTAAGCATGTTATATATGACTCCTCTGTACTTGACCCTCATCAGACCACTAGTAGAGTACAATGTTCCCTTTTGCATACACCTTACCAGACATCTGCAACAGCTGGAGAGACCACAGAAGTTAGAGGTTTCTCATCAAGAAAATTCAGGGTCTCCAGAACATGACCTACATGGAAAGACTGAAAACCCTATCACTATACTGTGCATCTTATAGGCGGCTGAGAGGTGACTTGTTGCTGGCCTACAGAGTAGTCTTTGACCCTGCCCTAATGGAAATGCTGTACATCCGCACATCAAATGGGACAAGAGTCACTTGCTCCAGGGATATCAACCTAGCCTGTGACATCAGCAGAACATGCTGGAGAGAGAGATATATCTCCCAAAGATTGCTACTCCTCTAGAATAAACTCCCAATTCACATGAAGCGGAGCTCCTCAATGACCCTATTCAAGTGTAATCTAGACAATTAAATGGGAGACTACACATTCACTCTGGATTGACACCTATGTCCCTCATGGACAGGGGTAGTCAGTGCTGATCATAGACTCACTATGCTAATAATTTATGCTAATAATGACTACCTAACCAAAGTCTGTTTGGGAATGTGGGTATAACATGGCTAGAAATGTAAAGGCCATAGGACCATTAGCCTACTAAACTATTAACCTATGAACATACCAGATAATGGGTTAAGTGAAAAAAGTCTTCACAACATAAATAATGTGGGCAGAAAATATCTCAATATGATGAAGTGTATACAATAAAAGGGAGATGTAGTATTCTAATGACTGTTGTTTCTCTACAGTCGATGTAGTGGACCTATTTACATCCATTCCACGTGAAGAGAGCCTTGAATTATTTTATGAGGAAGCAAGGATTTTGACAAATTTCAATGAAATATTGCTAAATTTTGTCACGATGAGGACGGAATTTATTCTCAAAAATAATTTCTTTACTTTTGAAGGTGAATATTATAAACAGTTGAAAGGTGTGGCAATGGGGTCAAGTTGTGCCCCATTATATGCCAACGTGGTCTTATATGCGTGGGAAGGTAAACGTATTTAAATCTGAATTCCATACAAAATGGTTCACATATCTACGATTTTTGGATGATGTGTTTATCATATGGAAGGAATCAGATAACCAGCCTGTAGTGTTTGTAGAGTACCTTGAACATATGTACGTATTTTGAATTTACTTCCACAGCCTCTGTTACAACCATTAACTACCTGGACCGGAATACTAAAGGCAGAGGTGTGTCCATATTAATAAAGCATATCCACACCTCTAGGCTAGTTGCTCAGCATAATGCATCCAAGATTATCCAAGTGCAACTAACTCTGGACAAAGCTGCATTGCAAATTGTAGCTTGCTACAGATCCCCTACCATGCCCCAGGATTCCCACTCCTCTTTTCTTGATATACTGGAAAATATTAGGGTTCAACCAAAAACCCTAATAATGGGCGATTTCAACAACCCCACCATTAACTGGGAAAACTATTCATGCACCAACTCCTTCGCCCAACGCTTTCTGGAATTCATAAATTCCAGTGCCCTAGATCAACTTTTCCACACCCCCACCAGGGGTAGCAGTATCCTAGACCTAGTCATTACCAACATGAGTGACAGGTGTTCCACACCAGAAGTCAACTCCTCATTGGTCATATCTGACCATAAGCTAATCACCCTAGATATTCACATCCCACCCACACCCCCCAACAAGGAAACCACCGTAAAAAAATTCTCAAAAGCCAACTTCATGCTTCTTAAGACAGAAGTGGTGAACCTCATGACACCCTTGCAGATGGACAATACAGCTATGACTGCTGAATCCTACACAAATGCACTCTATAAGCACTTAAGAGTGCCTGGATTGTGCTATCCCTAACAGAACCAAGGCGCTATCTTCCAAAAAAAGAAAGCCAGTCTGGTGGACCCTGCCATAAACAATCCCTAAAACAGAAGGAAGAAACTGTTGCAAAATAGAGCAAAATCCCATGAGTGGAGGGAGCTCCCTGGTCAGCCTCAATAAGAGCTGAGATCCCTCATAAAATCCTCCAAAGCTAGTTACAAAAACAAAATCACCACTGATTCTAAGGACAAACACAAAGCATTCTATAGCTATGTCAAAAATCTCAATGTCAACACCCAAATCTGCTCTGAGTTACAGCACAATGGCACAAAATTTACATAACCAACTGATATTTCCAACATCCTGGCAGATAGTTTCAGTGCTAACTTTATCCCCCTGTCACCCCCTATTGGGCCCATATCTATACTGGAAGAATGCAGAGTCCCTGTAATCACAACTACGCAGGTAAAAACTACACTCTCTAAAGCCAAGAACACAGCATCCATGGGACCGGACAACATCCCAGGCTATGTTTTACATGAACTTCAGAATGAACTTGCTCCAGACCTAAGTACCATGTTCAGTCATAGCCCCACATCAGGCTTTGTGCCCACTGAATGGTGCGCAGCAACAGTTATCCCGCTCCACAAAGGGGGAACCAACACTGATCCTGGGAACTATCGCCCTATTAGCCTGACAAGCCTGGTCTGCAAGGCCATGGAACATATCATCATGGAACTTATAAACAAAGACATTGGTAACCTCCAAACTCTGGACCCCACCCAGTTTGGGTTTGTGAAAGGCAGATCATGTCTCCTAAACCTGATTAACTTATTTGAGGCAGTCACCAAAGCCGTAGATGAGGGTAAGGTGGTTCACACAGCCTATCTTGACCTCGCCAAGGCTTTTATCACAATCCCCCATTCTGGAATTATAGATAAACTCACTAAACTAGGTATAAATCCCTACATCACAAGATGGGTTGCCAACTGGCTTACTGACAGAACCCACACTGTAAAAGTTGCAGACTCCAAATCCGACTTCAAACCAGTGACAAGTGGAGTACCACAGGGCTCAGACATGGGTCCTCTTCTGTTTGGTATCTACTTATCTGAAGTACAGGCTAACACAGTAGGTCTCTGGCTGGTGAAGTTCACAGACAACTGCAAACTAGCAGCCATAGTCGAGTCCCCAAGTGATGTGGACATCCTACAGAAGGGCTTCACTGAGATGCCTAGTGTCAGAGCTATGGCCTCAAGCTCAATGCAAAAAAGTGCATTGTCATCCCCTTTGGCAAAACTCTGTACTCATGAACTACCACATAGGTGGCAGTCTACTTAACACCAGAAGTGTAATAAGAGACTTTGGGACTTAGGTGGACACTAGTCTCTCCTTTGGTAATCACACTGCCACAGTGGTCAGGAAATCCTTCTACATGGCACACCTCATCACAAAAGGGTTTTCATTCAGGAAAAAAGAGGTAATTGATGTTCATCATGTTTCACTGTTGCAGTCATCACTGTGGGGTTCTCCCCTGCCAGCAGGCAGTCCTCGGTCGGCCAGAATCCCAAAGTCTGGGTCCGGCGTCGGCTGTTCAGCCACGCTCCCTGACGTCAGAGTGGCAGGAGTACAAAGCTGACAGCCGATGCCATTTTCCCCAGTCTTTCTTGCCGTGCGGTGAAAGCAGTTCGCAAGTGCCAGTCGGCTGATTCCTGACAATTTTTTCGTACTTCAGTCCGAAGACTTATTTCTTCTACTCAAAGCTAAGTACCCCGTTGGGGAAACTTTTTTCTTTCTCCAGTCCGATGTCAGAAAAAGTTAATAATTGTATTTCTTGTGGCAAGCAAATACCTCATAAGGATTTCCATTCTTACTGTATTCCTTGTTTAGGCTCTGACCACGACGTAGCTAGTTGTCGGTTTTGTGCTAGATTTAACCAACGTACAATTAAGCGAAGGTACGATTTTGCTTTTCACTACTTTGGTAGGCGATTTAATTACAAAATGCTGTCGACACGATTCCAACTACTGGAGTTCACAAACGACGCAAGGATAAAGACAGGCCTCTGAGGTCCAAAACAGACAACGTTTTACAAGCAGAGCCAGCTTCTGGTTCGGCCGTCGTCAGTGAGGCGCTTTCGCAGCCCCTGTCGTCAGCCATTTCAGAACCGATTGCCGAAACGGACTCCCACAAGGAGCCAGCCAGGCCTTTGAGTACTTCAGCTGCAGGACCTTCGGACAATGCTCCCTCGGATGGGTCCGGAGCCGCTGTGCAGGTACCGGCTTCCGATGGGGTTTTCAGGCCTACACAGCTTCTGATTAAGACAAAGCCAAAGACAAAGGCAAAGACTCCTTCCAAATCTAAGACACCAGCCCAAGCCTCTTCTGATCTGGGACCCAAATCACAAAAACAGTTACTCAAAATGGCAGAGGACTTACTTACCATGATTAGGGGTTCACATCCCCCACCAGACAAAAGGCCAAGGCAGGAATTGGATTATGATTCTTCTGATCAGGCATCTATTTCTTCAGTGTCTTCCTCTGACCAGGATTATTCTTTCCCTCCTTATGAGGATTCTGATGCTGAGGAATCCATTCCTTCAGCTTCTCCACCTGAGGATTTTTCATTTGGGGAAACATTACATGAAATGAGGGAACATTTTCACTGGGAAGGACAGGAATACTCGGAATCTAAGAGAAGACTTAGGGATTTTCTTCTTCTTCCCCAGCATAGACCCCTGGCTATTCCTCCCACTTTGGATATTGTGGATGATGCCTTCTCTGAGGCTAATTTTACTCCTGACTCTCTTCCTCCAGCCCCTGCTAAGCCCGACAGATACTACAGGGTCCCTGAATCTCACCAGTTCCTATTAAAGAATCCTACTGCTGATCCTGAAACCATTTCTCAGGGTCCTAAGGGGGTTAAGGCCACTTCTGCTAAAAACCTCATCCCAACAGATAAGGATTCCAGAGCTTTAGAGAGATGGGGCAAAAGGTCTACACTTCTGCAACTTTATCAATTAGGGCTTTAAACTGTCAATTCCATATGCTAAAATACCAGCAATTTCTACTGTCTGTTATGAAACAAAAGCTAGCTTCCATTCCTGCATATGCAGATAATAAGGAATTACATGATTTGATATATGCCACTGAACAAGTGGGGAAGCATGGTTTACACTGTGGTTTTGATGCCTTGGAGGCTTCTTGCAGGGCTGCTGCCTCTGGCACAGTCATTAGAAGGCATGCTTGGTTAAAGGAACATAATTTACCTGATCAAGTGAAAGCTAAGTTACTGGATGCACCTGTTCAACATAATGTTTTGTTTGGATCTAAGGCTGAAGAGGTGATAAAGAAAATGGAGGATAAGGCAAAATCCATGCAAACAGTTAAGGGTTTCTTACAAGTACAGCCCCCCAGATTTAGTAGGAATTGGCCAACAAAAAATTGGTCCTTTCCCTATTCAGACAGGCCCCAGAGGGGTAGATATAGGCGCTCCAGAGGAAGGTCCCAAGCACAGCCCCCCTACAGACCAAGACAGTGGACTGCTTCCACCCTTAGGGGTGCAGAGGACAGACCTCAATCTTACAGAAAACAAGCTCAATGACTCCCCCTGCTGGGCTGCAGGAACTACTATCCTAAAAGCCCCTCTCGGAGGAAAACTCTCTCTATTTCAGCTAAATTGGACTTACATAACCCAAGACAAGTGGGTTCTGGATGTTGTTTCAAGAGGTTACAAATTCCACTTTCATGCCCTTCCAAAACCAAACGGATGGCCGGACCTACCAAAACACCAATTGTCCGAGGC
Organism: Protopterus annectens; assembly: GCF_019279795.1. NCBI lineage: Eukaryota > Metazoa > Chordata > Ceratodontiformes > Protopteridae > Protopterus > Protopterus annectens. The sequence goes on from NC_056741.1 coordinate 135,075,181, forward strand.
CTTAAACCAGGTGAAAGCCCTCATGGCTATGAGGGCCATAGAACTGGTACCACTTTCAGAAATGGGACAAGGTTTTTTACTCAAGGCTCTTTCTAGTTCCCAGAAAGCAAAATTCATGGAGACCCATCCTGGATCTGTCAGTCTTAAACACTTTCCTGGAGATACCATAATTCAAGATGCTCACTCTGCAGCAGCTACTGCCAATGTTGAGCAAAAATACATGGATGGTGACATTGGATTTAAAGGAGGCTTACTTACACATTCCTATCAGACAGGAGTGCAGAAAATACCTCAGGTTCAAGGCCGGCTCGAATCATTATCAATTCTCTGTGCTACCCTTTGGATTGTCTACTGCGCCCAGGGTCTTCACCAAATGCCTGGCACCAGTAGTAGCGTATTGCAGACTCAAGGGAATTCAAATTTACCCTTATCTGGACGACTGCCTTATCCAAGCAGACAGCAAAGATGTCTTACTCCAGCATCTACAGTTTGTTCAGGATCTTCTCAAGTTCCTGGGATTCACTGTGAACATAAAAAAGTCAAATTTGACACCCTCACAACAGATAACTTTTCTGGGTGCTCTTCTAAACACAACAACCCAGATGGCATTTCTGACATCCGAAAGACAATTACAGCTGGCTTCAACTTTCAAAACCCTGGCTTCACAAACTCAGCTAACTGCAAGGAAATTCCTGCAGGCATTGGGTTACATGGCCTCCTGCATCTTCCTCATACCATATGCAAGACTACATATGAGGAAAATACAGTGTTACCTAAAAAGTGTATGGTCTCAGCATTGCCACAGTCTAGACACACAGGTTACCATCCTGCCTTGTATACAAAAGGAATACCTTTGGTGGACCAAGGCATGTCTTCACAACAAAGGGAAAGCCTTCAGTCTACCTCCGGCCAGCCAGGTACTAACCACGGATGCCTCAGATTATGCATGGGAAGCTCACTTGCAGGGAAAATGTCTGCAAGGGTTTTGGACAAAGGATCAAAAGCAACTGCATATCAATTTAAAAGAAATGTTAGCTGTTCAGAACACTATCTTGGCCTTCAGGGATCTTCTACAACCAGGACAACTCCTGATACGGACAGACAACACCACAGTTATGTGGTAAATAAACAAGCAAGGGGTTTCACACTCCTACCCCCTTTGCAGACTAGCCATGACTCTTTGGAACACAGCTCAAGCTTGCAAAGTGGACCAACAAGCTCAGTTCCTACCAGGGAAACAAAACATCTTGGCAGACAGCCTGAGCAGGAACCTGTCAGACCCACACAAATGGATGCTGGACAACGAAATATTCAAGATGATTACAGCAGTCTGGGGCTGCCCGCACATAGATCTTTTTGCATCCCCCCTCAACCATCAATTACAGAATTTTTACACAAGGACATTTCACAAGTTAGCATGGAAAGTGGATGCACTATCATTCAGTTGGAAAAAACCTCTCGGGGTATGCCTTCCCGCCACTACCTCTTCTTCCACGGGTGTTATTAAAGATCAAGCAGGACAAGCCCAAGATGATGATTTTACTGGCCCCAAATTGGCCTCGACAATTTTGGTACCCAACATTGATGAATCTCTCCCAAGAGCCCCCTTGGGTTTTACCTCAAACTCCAAATCTTTTGACCCAACACCAGGGTCAGGTTCCGCACTCTCATGTCAAAACTCTCAGCCTGGCAGCCTGGCGAATTCAGGGTCTATGATTAATCCTCTCCTTCCCAAACAGGTTATGGATGTTATTTTATAAGCCAGACGCCCTAGTACTAGAAAATCTTATGCTGGAAAATGGAAAAGATTTTGCACCTGGATGCATGATCAAGGTTCGGATCCTCTTACTCCTAGTATCCCTCTGATTCTGTTATACCTGACAGGCATGTTACATAAGGGTCTCTCCTTCTCTTCCATAAAGATACATGCCTCAGCTATTTCTGCATATTACAGTACAGACCCTCCAATCTTCTCCCACCAACTTTTGAGACAATTTCTCAGAGGAGCTAAGAATTTAAGGCCCCCTAGATCACCACCCATTCCTGCTTGGGATCTCAACTATGTTCTGGAAAAACTCACTCTACCTCCTTTTGAGCCTGCTGCCACATCTGACATCAAGTTTTTATCATGGAAGACAGCTATCCTGCTAGCCTTGACTTCAGCCAGGAGAGTTTCGGAGTTACAAGCACTCATGGCTGTGGAACCTTATATTATTTTTCACCAAGATAAGGTGTCGTTAAGGACTGACCCTACTTTCATGCCTAAAGTGGTTTCCAAAGTGGCTTTAAATCAAACTATACACCTGCCAACTTTTTTCACTAATCCTCAAAATAAGGGGGAAAGGATCTTGCATTCCTTGGATGTACACAGACAACTTCGTTTTTACCTGGATAGAACCAAGAACATAAGGAAAACAGAGCAATTATTTGTCTCTCATGCTTCAAATTCCCAAGGCAAAGCCATTTCAAAACAGAACATTTCTAAATGGATTGCTCATGGAATCAAATTTTGTTACTTTCACCATGGAAAACAAATCCCAGGAAATATTAGGACTCACTCTACCAGGACTGCTGCTACTTCTGCTGCCTTCCTCAGGGGAGTACTTACCAAAAGACATTTTGGAGGCTGCAACTTGGAGTTCGGTGCATACTTTCTCTAAGCACTATAATCTACCTCTCTACTCTAAGTCTAGGGCAGGCTTTGCATCTGCAGTCTTGCAGGGCCTTCTAGCCACCCCCTCTACTGTATGACCACCTCCCTTTTCTTCTGCTTTGGGATTCAACCCTGCAGTGATGACTGCAACAGTGAAACATGATGAACATAGTACAATTGTGTACACTTACCATAAATGTAGATGTTTGAGTGTCTTCACTGTTGCAGTCTGGGTTATCCTCCCTCCTGTCCCCTCTTACTCTTTCCTTTGTGTGGTTCCCTACTTCACCCCTTCTGAGGTATATTTGTAAAGGGTATGGGGTTTTGACTCATTTTTGGACACCTGACATCTGGGGCAAGAAAAACTGGAGAAGATGGCGTCGGCTGTCAGCTTTGTACTCCTGCCTCTCTGACGTCAGGGAGCGTGGCTGAACAGCCGACCCCGGACCCAGACTTTGGGATTCTGGCCGGAAGGGGAGAACCCCACAGTGATGACTGCAACAGTGAAGACACTCGAACATCTACATTTATGGTAAGTGTACACAACTGTACTTTCCCCTCTACTTGTCACTCATTAGACCCATCATAGAGTACAATACCCATTTTGGAATGTACCTCACAAGACATCTACAACAGCTGGAAAGGCCACAGACGTACCTCACAAAGAGGATTACCAGCCTCAAACAGATGCCCTACGCTGACCATCTCAAAAAACTTCAGCTTTACTTCATAGCATATCGCCTACTCTGAGGTGATCTTTGCCTAACATACAAAAGCTATGTCAAACCCAGAGCTGTTGGACATGCTACACCTAAAGAAATCCCAATCCCTCCAAGCTATACACTCTAGGGACCTAAACCTTGTCACCACTGTAAACAGAACATGCTGGAGGGATAGATTCCTGTCCCAGAGACTTCCCACACCCTGGAACAAACTACCTATCTATATCAAACAAAGATCCTGATTACTACTCCAAGAAAAATCTTGATGAGTGGATGGGAAATAGGAAATTCACCCCGGGGATCACTTCTGTGGCTCTGCTCAACAGGGGCACAGGAAAATAACTTTCATGGGAGGCAAAAGCCAGGGAACCTTGTTGGCTAGGCTTACTTAGGCCCTTGGGCCAATAGCCTAGTACCTATCTATGAACCTATGGATGTAGCAATCTCAAATAACCAGGCAGCAGGTTGTTTTACTTCAAAGATATTCAGGAAACACACATTTTCTAATGATTACCTAGATTACAAAAGCTGTCCCCCTAAATTCACCAAGCGTAACATTTTTAAGGGGCAGCTTGTCAGGGCAGCATGCATGTGTTCAGACACCAACAGTTTCCACCAAGATATGGAAATTAATACAAACATGTTTAAGAACAGAGGGTACCCCAGCAAAGTATTAGAACCCATAGGGGCTCAAATTTTGGATGGATGGAGAACTAAATTCAAGCCCCTATTAGGTAAAACTAATCTTGGTGGTACTATAAACAAGACAAGTAATTCCCAGCACAGTGACAGTATGATAATACCATTTAGTGTATGGGAAAAGAAGGTGAGATAAATTATATCTAGAATAGGGACAATTTTAAAGGGCAATTCTGATGTCCTAAATAGTCTAGGGAATGAGACGAACTTTGTTTACAAGATGGGGAGGAATTTAAAATCAATATTTGAATATCCTGTCAAAATCATTTCTTTACTTGATAAAGGTACTACCAAGTGCGGGACATGCAGGCAATGCCCCTACATACTTGAATCTAATAATACAGTATTAAAGGAAAATGGATACAAAGTTAACTTCCACAAAAGAAATTGCAGCACCAAGGGTATAGTTTACATTTCAATCTGCCAAACTTGTGGCAGTTATTATAATGGTAAGACAGAAAGAAAACTTAGAACAAGGATCGACGAACATCTGTACAATGTGAATAATTGACTGTACAAACACTCCTTGTAGTGTCAGGACTTTACTAGATTTAAATTTGAGATCTTAGAACACGTTTTATTAAATGCCCGAGGTGGGCGGTGGGAGCTCCGGTTGGAGTTAAGAGAACTTTTTTGGATAATAAAATTAAACTGTAACACACCACCAGGTATTAATGAGAAAATTCCTTTGGTTCCAGTGTTAAAAAGGAGAGCTCTGAATGTAATATAGTATTTTTATTAAAGCTTCAATATTTTATACTTTTAACACAAATGTTTTAAGTTGTCAGTTTATGGAGCATTGTGGATTACTTTAACTACAAAATTTTTAACTTGGAATTTGTCTAATTAATTAACTAGAATGTAAATGAAACCTATTATATAAGAGGTGCTTATAGGAATAATAACTCCGTTCTGAAGAAGTCTCTGTTTTGGTGAGGGAGACGAAAGTGCTTAACTTTCATTGTGCTTAGAATAAAGTATGTTCATAATAATTTTGGTCCTGTTATTCCTGTGGAGGTATGGAGCTTATGGTGTGGATCAAGTGAATTGCTTTTCTAAGTTGGTTTTGGTCAAACATACTGGCAATTTCATCTGCATGGTTTTGTTTTACAATAAAAGTGAGGCAATACTGTATAATGAAAAGTACAGTCATAACTGTAATTATTAGTAAAATATATATTTGGTTGTGTTGTGAGTCACTGTGTGCAGATGAAATGACATACAGGCCATGAGCAAATATTATGCCAGAATACGTGGGTTTAAATATGCAGTATCTTAACTTTTTACTTTTATGTGATGCTCCTACTGTCTGCCTTCTGCCCTTCATCATCTTTCAAAGTATGATATAAACAAGATAGGAGCATCCCAGTACAGTACATCATGCGATTGCAGGACTTGTTTTCTACTGCAGATTCATATTTACTCCCTTGCACATGCTATATGAAGATGCCCATGCAACTCATGCATGCTTGCTATTATAAGTAGGCAGTCAGTTTTTCTGCCACTACCTAAGGCCACAGCCATGTAGGAAACTCAAACCATATAACAAATGATTCATCATGCATTTAAACCACACTTTAGGCTTGTTCCTCCAAGATCCCAGCATGCTACTGAACCCAGGTTGGCTGGGTCACAATCAAATGTAGAATCCTAGCAACAACACGGACAGTGGCATTCGAGCTGTGAGATGTGGCCAGAATTAATATATTAGATTGCATTACATACAAAAGAATGATACATTTTAGCACCCTACCTAACAGAGTTGGTATAAAACCTCAATTTAACAAGAATGTAGCCTCACTTACACTTAAAAGTAGCTTGGATATCAACTGACGATGGAAAATGCATGGTATTGTGGGTAGCAGTGTAGTCAAATCACAGCATCTGTAACCAACAGAATGAAAGAATAAAGAGATGTCATAAGTTTTATATAGTAGAACTTAGCCAGAAGCTTTGAAGTAGGAAGCATGAGGAAAGACAGAGTGACAGAACATGCTGTTTAGCAGATGGGAAATCATAAGTACTAGGGTATTTATCAAACCGCCTGTTTTTCTTTAAATATCTGTAATAGTAGGGAATCATCAGGAGGATTACAGTATATCCTGAACATTTTGGAGAAAAATGTCACAGGACCCTGCAAAAGTACAAAATGTTAAAATCACAGCTGTCTGCTGTAGTTCTGAGCTAAGTGTAGTAATTTTTATACGACTCACAATTTTGTGATACTCTTTCTAGGTTCATAGGTAAGTACTAGGCAATCAGGCCAATAATTGACTACAGTGCCCCCTTTGGTATGTACCAGACACCTGCAGCAACTTGAGAGACCTCAAGAGATTCTAACCAAGAAAATTCAGGGTCTCCAGCACATCATACATTGACAGACTGAAGTCACTGTACTCAGTAGCATACAGACTACTTAGAGGAGACTTGTGCCTGGCCTATAGAGCAATCTCAGATCCAAATCAAATGGAAATGCTACACATCTGAAAGTCAAGGGTCACCCACTCCAGAGACCTTAACCTGGCCTGCAGTATAAATAGACCTGCTGATATGACAAATTTTCTCTCAGAGATTGCCACTCCTCTGGAATAGGTTTCCAGTTCACATCAAACAGAGCTCCTCTATGACCCTGTGCAAGTGTAGCCTGGATGACTGGATGGGAAACCAAAAATTCCTGCCAGGGATTTCACCTTTGACCCTCCTAGATATGGGCAGTTGTTGCTAACTAAGATCTCTAGTTTAGGTAAGATCTTTTGTATTGGGTTTCTCTGGTATTTATTTTATTTTATTTGCAGTTGGTTTACCAGGATAGTCCATTGGGCTCAGAAGAACCCATTTTCAATGGAGTCCTGGGGCGAAAAGCTCCAAAAAGCAAATTATAAACAAAAAATAAAGTAAAAAGCTTTTGTTACAGTCAGTACAAAAGTACTAGGGAAACAATGCATTTAAACATACAATTTCTGAGACAAAAATGACATTAAGTACAGTTTCTGAAGTAAAAATGACACTCAAAGTTTTGGTTACATTAAATACATGAATAAAAGCATTGCATTTAGAGATACAATTTCTGAGATAAGCATCAGCATTGTAAGTCTAGAATAGTTACATACATAGTGTTGTCGCCTCACAGTAAGACACTATCCAGTTCGATTCTCAGCTAGAGCGTCTTCTGCGTGGAGACATGCATGAATGGGCGTACCTTCGTTGAAGGTTGTGAGTCAGGGCTGGCAACTCGGCATGTAAAAATCAACTGCCAATCATTAGCGGACCAGAGTTCTGCTGTGGCAACGCCTAACCGGGAAAAGCCGAAAGACGCAACAACATTTGCTTTCCCGCGGTGGTGGTGCTGCGGTAGCATTGTCGCCTCACAGTAAGACGCTGTCCGGTTCTTTTCTCAGCTAGAGTGTCTTCGGCGCGGAGACATGCGTGAATGGGCGTACCTTCGTTGAAGGTTGTGCGTCAGGGCTGGTAACTCGGCACATAAAAATCAACTACCAATTATTAGCGGACCGGAGTTTCGCTGTGGCGACCCCTAACCGGGAAAAGCATAAAGACACAACGACAATTTTTATGATTTTCTTAGTTTAACTTTTCTTCAGCTCATTTCAGTGCAAGGTTTACACCTAATCATTGTTTACATTTTCTGCATTGCTGTTCTACTATACACGCTTAGTCTGTTTACTGTCAGGCTATCTTTTCTTACTGTTTACTTAAACTTAGGAAGGATGGGAGCATGAGCATATCCATTGTGAAGTAAGATGTGAGTGTAATGAGGTTTTGAATGATGTAGTAGTGCGGATGGAAGAAGGAAGAGAGTTCCAGAAGCATGCTAGGGAGAAGGACAGCAGGTGATTCCCAGCTGGACGGGAGGGTTTATGCAACTTAATTAGGTTTTGGGAAATGGATCTTAAGAGTCGATCAGGTATGTGTATTTCAAAGGTATTTGCTAGGGAGGGGCAAAGAGATGGGTTATGGATGAGTTTGTGGGCTTGGATGAGTTGGGTATAAGTGAGGAAGTTGGGTAGCTCTAGCCAGCTCAGTTGGTGAAGGGAATTACAGTGATGGGAAGAGGCTTTGTGACCTACAGCAAATTTGGATATTTTGTTATAGCATGATGAGAATTTTGTTTTAAGGGAGGATTGCACATAGGTAAGGATAGATGCACCGTATAACAGGGATGGGATAAGGTATGTATTAGCTAGTGTTATTTTGGTAGAGGGAGACATGAAGCGACTATGGCGGTAAAGCATACGTAGCTTTTTATGCTTTTTTTTTATATTGATGTTGTAGATGCCTGTCAAATTTTAGCTGATCATCAATGGTTATTCCTAGCAATTTTGTGTCGGAGACTATTTCTAGTAGAGTATTGTTTTTGCTAGTAATTAGGAAGGACAGTTTGTCTAGAGATAGGGAGACTACAAATTCACTGAACAGCATAAATTTTGTTTTGGTAGCATTAAAAGCCAGATGATTATCCAGCATCCATTGTTCAGTTGAAGAGAAAACGTCTTGTGTAAGGTAGGTAAGAGTTGTAATGGAGAGGGAGGAGCAGATTATAGTAGAGTCATCAGCATATTGAATAAGGCTGGAGTTTGGGATGGCTTGGTGAAAATCATTTATGAATATATTGAATAATAAGGGGCCTAGAATGGAACCTTGGGGGACACCTGTGGATGCATTGAGGAACTGAGAGGAAGCCTTATTCCATTTCACTGCTTGTTGCCTATTTGTAAGATAGCTTGAGAACCACTGGGTGGCAGAAGGGTACAGGTTAAGTTTAGTGAGTTTGGTGAGAAGCAGGGTATGGGAAATGGTATCAAATGCCTTAGAGATGTCGAGGAGGAGAGTGGATACAAAGTGGCCAGAATCATGGGCTCTGTTAATCGTTTAAAGGAAGGAGAGGAGGGCAGTGGAGGTACTGTGGCCAGGTTGAAAACCATGTTGAGTTGGGGTTAGAAGTTGGTTGTTGGTAAGCTAGGGTAAGAGTTGTTGGTGGACACACTTTTCAAGTAGTTTAGAAATAGGGATAGCGATAGGACGAAAGTTCTGTATGTTGTTATTATTGCCGCCTTTGTGGAGAGGGATAATAAAAGCTTTCTTCCAGAGTTGGGAGACATGACATTCTGAGATAGAATGATTGATTAGTATGCTGATAGGGAGGGCTATTGATTCAAAAGCTATTTTTAAAAAGTAGGAGGGGATTTCATCAGGGGCGTTGGAGCCAGGTTTTAATTTTAGGAGAAGTTTTTTAATGGTGCATATGGATATAGGATTGATGTTGAAAGGTGGGGGTTGTGTGCATGAGGTGGTAAGGTAGGGAGTGGTAGATGCAGGCTGGGTTGGAGTTGCTGAGTTATTGGTGAAGGTCGATGTTAGTTTGTTGATGGAGTCTATGAAAAAGGAGTTAAATTGGATTGCTGAGTCCTTGTTGGATGTGTTTGGGTTAGGACAGGGATTTTCAATTTTGCCTGGATTGAGGAGAGATGAGATTCATTTACAGAATAGTTTGGGATTGGTAAAGTGGTTAATTTGAAGGGTGGTGAAATATAATCTGCGGTCAGTAGCAATGAGTGTTTTTACTTTATTTCGTAGTCTTTTATATTCAGTAAGGGTGGAAGTGGTTTTATTATTTGATACTGTGTCCAGGTTTTGTTGCAAAGTCGCATGGTAGCTAAAGTATTCTTGGTTAACCTAGGCACCAGGTTACTCTTAGTACATTTAGTTTTTAGTGGGGAAAAGGAAGTTAGTAGGTTTATAAAGGTGGAATTTAAGTAGGTAAGAGCTTTATCGAAGGGAAGGGTTCTTAGAGGGTTCCAGTTGGTGCTTTTTAGTATTTGAAAGTTTTTGGGTTGAAGTTTTTTAAGCAGTGAGTGGTAGTATAGGTATGGGTTAGTTGCATGGAAGAGGGTCGATGATGGGCAAATGTGGGGAAATGGTCAGCTAGTGAGTCTGGGAGAATACCACTGTCTGAGATATTGTGAGGATGGGATACTAGAATCCAGTCTATGGCACTTCCAGTGGGGGAGTTCTTGGATGGACTGGTAGTGGAATTGATGTGTGAACTTATATAAGTTAATGTTACATGAGTTAGTGGGAGATTGGATTGTGGCCCAGTTTATGTTAACGTCACCCAGGATTATGGTTTTGTGAGTGATGTTAGAGGAGAACCAGGAGAGAATGTCTTCGAGGGGTGAGATGTTATCACCAGGGAGGATATAGAGGAAGAGGACAAATATGTGTTTATGCTTTGTATTATATTGGGCACGCACGGCTAGGCTTGCTTTTGGAAGTGGCACTTGCTACTCTAATGCCATGGATTCTGCCAACCAGTTAGCTATCCACCACACAATATAAGGAATTATATTCATATTTCCAAGTCTGTCGATAATGCCTGCATGTAGAATAATGTTTTAGTAGTATATTGAGGTCTCTGGTGAGGTGTGTTAAACTTACAGTTGGCTACACATTTTAGTTAATGTAGTTTAATGTAGATTTTTAGGTTCATGTCCACGTTGCCTTTGATATTTTTCAAATGACTAAGTGCTGCTACATTAACTAAAATGTGTAACCAACTGTAAATCTAACACACCTTACCAGAGACCTCAACACACTACTAAAACATTATTCTACATGCAGGCATTATTGACAGACTTGGAAATATGAATATAACTCCTTATATTGTGTGGTGGATACCACATGGGGAGGAGCTACCACAATGGGCCCGTCTAGGCGGGAGTACCAATGTAACACATCTCTTGCCAATTCCTCTCTGTTTGTTACAGTTTTTTTAAGATGTTAATTGATCTTGGATCATCTAGGTTACAGCTGGAGCGCTATCCCTCTGTATCTACTGGGATACAGTGAGAGCTCTATCCCTCTGTGCCATAGAGCCAAGGTAGTGATGGCCTAATTTTATTTTTCAATCTCATCTTCATTACAAATGCTTTGAAATCATCCATGTGAACTAGCATCATGCAGTTACACAATGCAGTACATCTATGGTTCATAGGTAGGTACTAGGCTATCGGCTCTGGGGCCTATATAAACCTAGCCAAAAAGGTTCCCTGGCTTTCACCACCCAAGAAGATTATTTTCCTGTGCCCCTCTCAAGCAGTGCCACAGAAGTGATCGCCAGGGTGAATTTTCTATTTCCCATCCAGTCATCAAGATTTTTCTTAGAGGGGCAAATGAGATGAGGAGCTTTGCTTGACATGAATGGGTGGTTTAGGTCCCTGGAGCATGTGGTTTGGAGAGATTGGGATTTCTTTAAGTGTAGCATGTCCAACAGCTCTGGGTTTGACATAGCTTTGTATGTTAGGCAAAGATTGCCTCTGAGTAGGCGATATGTGATGGAGTAGAGCTGGATTTTTTTAGACAGTCTGCATATGGCATCTGTTTGAGGTCGGTAATCCTCTTAGTGAGGTATTTCTGTGGCCTTTCCAGTTGTTGTAGGTGTCTTGAGAGATACATGCCAAACGGGGCATTGTACTCTATAATGAGTGTGATGAGGGATGAGTAGAGAGGAACAATGCCCTCCTTTTTTCTAGAGGAGAACCCTTTTGTGATGAGGTGTGCTACATAGAAGGATTTCCTGACTACTGTGGCGATGTGGTTATCAAAGGAGAGACTACTATCCACCTGTGTCCCAAGGTCTCTTATCACACTTTCAGTGTTTAGTGAGCTACCACCTACATGGGTACCGAGTTTTTCACAAAGGGGATGACAATGCACTTTTTGGCATTGAGCTTGAGGCCATGACTTTGACACCAAGCATCTGTCTCTGTGAGGCCCTTTTGTAGAATGTCTACATCATTAGGTGATTCCATTATGGCTCCCGGTTTGCAGTCATCTGCAAACATTGTTAGCCAAAGACCTTCTGTGTTGGCCTGCACTTCAGAGAAGTAGATGCCGAACAGGAGAGGACCTAGGACCAAACCATGTGGTACTCCAGCCAGTTGGCCACCCATCTTGTGACATAGGGATTTATGCCCAGTTTAGTGGGTTTATCTATAATTCCAGAGTGGGGGAGGGTATCGAAAGCCTTGGCAAGGTCAGTATAGGCTGTTTGCACTACCTTGCCCTTGTCTACGGCTCTAGTGACTGCTTCAAAGAAGTCAGTCAAGTTTAGAAGACATGATCTACCTTTTACAAACCTAGACTGAGTGAGGTCCAGGGTTTGGAGGTTACATATGTCTTTGTTTATAAGCTCCAAGATGATACATTCTATGAGCTTGCAGAACAGGCTCATCAGGCTAATGGGGCAGTAGTTTCTGGGGTCCGTGGTGGCACCGCCTTTGTGGAGTGGGATAACCGTCACTCTGCACCATTCAGTAACCACATAGCCTGAGGTGAGGCTATAACTGAACATGGTACTTAGGTGGGGTGCCGGTTCATTCTGTAGTTCATGCAGTATGCAGCCTGGGATGTTATCTAGTCCCATGGATGCTGTGTTCTTGGCTTTGGAGAGTGCGGTCTTTACTTGTTCATTCGTGATTACAGGGGCTTTGCATTCTTCTGGTATTAAGATGGGCCCTTTGGAGGGTGAGAGAGGGGTAAAGTTAGCACTGAACCTATCTGTCAAGATGTTGGCAATATCTGTTGGTTCTGTATATTTAGTGCCATTGTGCTGTAGCTCAGAGCAGATCAGAGTGTTGCCATTGAGATTCTTGACATAGCTGTAGAATGCTTTGTCGTTATCTTTGGAATCAGTGACAATTTTATTTTCATAACTGGCTTTGGAGTATTTTATGAGGGATCTCAGCTTCTTGCTTTGGCTGACCAGGGAGTTCCTCCAATCTTGAGATTTTACTCTTTTTTGCGACAGCTTCTTCCTTCTGTTGTAGAGTTTGTTTATGGCAGGGGACCACCAGATTGGCTTCCTTTTTTTGGAGGATAGCATCTTGGTTCTGTTGGGGATGGCAAGATCCATGCACTCATGTATGTGCTTATACAGTGCATTTGTGTAAGATTCAGCAGTCATACCTTTATTTTCCATCTGCATGGGTGTCGTGAAGTTTGCCACTTTTGTCTTAAGAAGCATGAAGTTGGCTTTGGAGTAGTTTTTGATGGTGGTTTTCTTAATGGGGGGTGGGATATGGATGTCTAGGGTGATTAGCTTGTGGTTGGATCTGACCAGCGAGGAGTTGACCTCTGGCATGGAGCACCAGTTACCCATATTGGTAATGACCAGGTCCAGGATGTTGCTGCCCCTGGTGGGGGTGTGGACAAACTGATCCAAGGCATTGGAATTTATGAATTCCAGAAAACGTTGAGCGAATGAGTTGGTACATGAGTCGTTTTCCCAGTTGATGGTGGGGGTAGTTGAAATCGCCCATACTTAAGGTATTGGGTTGTACCTTAATATTTTCCAGTATCTTAAGAAATGAAGCGTGGGAATCCTGGGGCATGATGGGGGATCTGTAACAAGCTACAACCTGGATTGCAGTCTTGCCCAGTGTTAGTTGCACTTGGATAATTTTGGATGCATTATGTTGAGCAGCTAGCCTGGAGGTTTGGATATCCTTAATGAATATGGGCACACCTCCACCTTTAGTATTTTGGTCCAGGCTAGCTGGCCAAAAAGTGTGGAATGAATTATAGCCTGGTAATGCAGGGGTGCTCTCTGGAGCCTTGAACCAGGTCTCTGTCACTGCATAGATGTCAGTGTTCTCCATTTTAAGGAGTGCATCAAGTGAGTGCATTTTGAGGTTTAGAATTCT